>NC_057797.1:288699724-288999724 GCF_018294505.1 Triticum aestivum | reverse complement strand
TTCCACACTTGTGCCTCAAAGTAGCACCATGTTTTTCATATAGAGAGTCTCTTATCCTTTCACTTTCGTATAACTAGTGGGAATATTTTCATTATAGAACTTGGCTTGTATATTCCAATTATGGGCTTCCTCAAATGCCCGAGGTCTTCATGAGCAAGAAATTTGGATGCACACCCACTTAGTTTTCTTTTTGAGCTTTCATACACTTATATCTCTTAGTGCATCTGTTGCGTGGTAATCCCTACTCCTTGCATTGACATCGATTGATGTGCATATCCATATCCTATTCATTAGCCTCATCAATGTGAGAGTTTCTCCTTTTTATCTTCTCCATATTTATCTCTACCATATTCCATTCCACCTTTAGTGCTCTATCCATGGCTTGCGCTCATCTATTGTGTGGGCGCTGAAAAAACAGAAGTGCGCTAAAAAGTATGAACCGATTGCTTGGCAGACACCAGGGTAGTGCACAATTTGTATTTTGTGTTAGGAATATGGAGTACGACAAGGTTATATGATTTTGTAGGGATAGCGTTCTTTAGCATTTATATTTTGAAAGGCATGATTCTTTGTTGGTATGCCTGAGTATCACTGTCTTTATGTCAAATTATAGACTATTGCTTTGAATCATTCAGATCTTAATATTCATGCCACAAAAGATATTACATGATGAATATTATAGGTAGCATTCCACATCAAAAAATTTATTTTTATCATTTACCTACTAGAGGACGACTACGAATTAATCTTGGGGATGCTAATACATCTCCAATGTATCTATGACTTTTTATTGTTCCATGCTATTATACTAAAAATCTTGGATGCTTATTCTACAATTATATATCTTTTTTGGGAGTAACCTATTAACCTAGTGCCATGTTCCAGTTGTTGTTTTTTGCTTGTTTTTGGCTTTTCAGAAAATCAGTACCAAATGGAGTCCATATGCTACGAAACTTTTTGATGTTTTTTGTGGACCAGAAGGGACCCTAGAAGCTTCGGGAGAAGGCATGAAGATTCATGAGGGGGCAACAAGCCTGCCACGCACGCCCCCAAGCTTGTGGGCCCCTGGTGGAACCTCTTGACCTAATTCCATCTCTATTAATTCCCAAATATTCCCCATACATCACGAAGCCACCCAAAATATTTTTTCCACCGCCGCAAGTTTCTGTTCTTCGGAGATCCCATCTGGAGACCTTTTCTGGTATTCTGCTGGAGGGGGAATCGATCAGGGAGGGCCCCTACATCAACCTTGGTGCCCTTCTGATGATGTGTGAGTAGTTTACCACACACCTACGGGTCCATAGCTAGTAGCTTGTTGGCTTCTTCTCTCTCTTTGATCTTCAATACAATGTTCTCCTAGATGTTCTTGGAGATCTATTCGATGTAATACTTTTTTTGTGGTGTGTTTGTTGGGATCCGATGAATTGTGGGTTTATGATCAGATTATTCATGAACATTATTTGAGTCTTCTCTGAACTCTTTTAGGCATGATTATTATAGCTTTGTATGTCTCTCCGATATATCCGTTTGGTTTGGCCAACTAGATTGCTTTATCTTACAAGGGGAGAGGTGCTTTGTGATGGATTCGATCTTGCGTTTCTCAATCCCAGTGACAGAAAGTGGCATGACACATATTTGTATCATTGCCATTGAGGATAAAAAAGATGGGGTTTATTAGTATTAATTGGGTTTACTATGTCTACATCATGGCATCTTATTTAAGGCGTTACTCCATTCTTTATGAACTTAATACTCTAGATGCATGTTGGATAGCAGTCGATGTGTAGAGTAATAGTAGTAGATTCAGGCAGGAGTCGGCCTACTCGTCTTGGATGTGATGCATATATGCAAGATCATTGCCTTGATCATCGTCACAACTATGTGCTTTTCTATCAATTGCCCATCAGTAATTTGTGTACCCACCATATGCTATGTTCAAGAGAGAATCCTCTAGGGAAAACTTTGGCCCCCCAAGTCTATCTTTACCACATATTAAAATCCAAAATACATTGCGACAATTTATTTAGTTTTATTGTGTTTTTGTTTATCTATCACTACGTGATTTGATCCTTGCAATTAACCGCCAAGGGATTGACAACCCCTTGTTTGCGTTGGGTGCAAGTATTTGTTATTTTGTGTGTAGGTGTTGTTGACAATGTCTTGCGTGGTTCTCCTACTCGATTTATAACCTTGGTTCTTAACTGAGGGAAATACTTATCTCTACTGTATTGCATCATCCTCTCCTCCTCACGGAAATCCCAATGCAGCTCACAAGTAGCAATGATCATGTACATAGGCATCACATCCAAGACAATTAGACCGAATCCTACCTACATCTACTTGTATTACTCCACCCATCGACCGCTATCTAGCATGCATCTAGGGTATTAAGTATAAAACAGAGTAATGCCTTAAGCAAGATGACATGATGTAGACAAAGTAAACCCAAGCAATATGAATAAACCTCGTCCTTTTATCCTTAGTGGCAATAATAAAAATACGTATCATGTCCCTTTCTATCACTGGGATTGAGCACCGCAAGATGGAACCCATCACAAAACACCTCCCCCATTGCAAGAAAAAACAATCTAGTTGGCCAAACTAAACGGATAGATCAGAGAGAAATACAGTGCTATAATAATCATGCATAGAAGAATTCAAAAAAGACTCAATTAATATTCATGAATAATCTAATCGTAAACCCACAATTCATCGGATCCAAACAAACACATCGTAAAAGAAGATTACATCGGATAGAACACCAAGAACATCGAGGAGAACATTGTATTAAAGATCAAATAGAGAGAAGAAGCCATCTAGCTACTAGCTATGGACCCATAGGTCTGTACTACTCGCGCATCATCGGAATGGCGGCAAGGGTGATGTAGAAGCTCTCCTGATTGATTCCTGCTCTAGTAGGGTACCGGAAAAGGCCTACAGATGGTATCACGGAAGAACGTAAACTTGAGGCGGCGGAAAAAGTGTTTTGGGTGGATATCTAGTATAATGGGAATATTTGGGAATTTATAGAGATGGAATTAGGTCAACAGGTGCCACGAGGGGCTCACATGCCTGGGGGCGTGCCCCCATTTGGGCGCGCCCCCTGAGCTTGTCGGTCCGTCATGACTCCTCGGGTATTCTCCCGAACCTTTGTGGGTCCCTTCTGGTCCAGAAAAAAATCCAGAGTTTTTTTCTCTGTTTGGACTCTGCTTTTTATTCTGAAAAGCCAAAAACAGGCAAAAAACAGCAACTGGTGTTCGGCACTAGGTTAATAGATTAATCCCAAAAAATGATATAAACCTGCATATAATTGCATATAAAACATCCAAGATTTGTAATATAATAGGGTGGAACAATCAAAAATTATAGATACATTGGAGACGTGTCACTTAGCATAACGAAGATTTTAACCTTGGGCCCAAACTTCACAACTCCATCATTTAAAACACCATCGTCACATGGACATAGTAGTTTTGAGAGTGTTCGTTTAGTTTATGCATCATATATAGAGAAGAAGATTCATGAATTAAATCTCTTCCCCTAAATACATTCTTACATCTAGACAAGAAATGAAGTGAAGGCATGCCTGAGTACAAGATCTCACATAATCCTATCAAGCTCCAAGATACCAAGTTCATTCCTTAGTGGGTAAAACCTAGCCTCATCCAATGGGTTGGTGAAAATGTCGGCAAGTTGCATATCTGTTCTAACATGAGCAATAGCAGTGTCACCCTTTTGCACATGGTCTCTTAGGAAGTGGTACCTAATGTCAATGTCCTTGGTGCGAGGGTGATCAACATGGTTGGTAGCGATCTTGATTGCACTTTCATTGTCACATAGAAGAGTGCTACTTCTTGATCTTGCGTTGGTTTTTCCCATGAAGAGGAAAGGGTGATGCAGCAAACTAGAGATAAGTATTTCCCTCAGTTTGAGAACCAAGGCATCAATCCAGTAGTAGAGAATGCACAAATCACCAAATACCAGCACAAACAATCAAACAACTTGCACCCAACGCGATAAAGGGGTTGTCAATCCCTTCACGATTACTTGCAAAAGTGAGATCTGATAGAGATAGATAAATGATAAAGTAAATATTTTTGGTATTCTTGAGTTATAGATCGGAAAGTAAAAGATAGCAAAATACTAGATCGGAAACTTATATGATGGAAAATAGACCCTGGGGCCATAGGTTACACTAGAGGCTTCTCTCAAGATAGCAAGCAATACGGTGGGTGAACAAATTACTGTCGAGCAATTGATAGAAAAGCGCAAAGTTATGACGATATCTAAGGAAATGATCATGAATATAGGCATCACGTCCGTGTCAAGTAGACTGAAATGATCCTGCTTCTACTACTATTACTCCACACATCGACCGCTATCCAGCATGCATCTAGAGTATTAAGTTCATAAAGAATGGAGTAATGCATTAAGTAAGATGACATGATGTAAAGGAATTAACTCAAGCAATATGAGGAAGACCCCATCTTTTTATCCTCGATGGCAACAATACAATACGTGCCTTGCTGCCCCTACTGTCACTGGGGAAGGACACCGCAAGACTGAACCCAAAGTTAAGCACTTCTCCCATTGCAAGAAAACCCAATCTAGTTGGACAAACCAAACCGATAGTTCGAAGAGAATTACAAAGATATCAAATCATGCATAAAATAATTCAGATAGGATTCGAATAATATTCATAGATAAGCTGATAATAAATCCACAATTCATCGTATCTCGGCAAACACACCGCAAAAAGTATTAGATCGAATAGATCTCCAAGAACATGGAGGAGAACATGGTATTGCAAAACAAGGAGAGAGAAGAAGCCATCTAGCTACTAGCTATGGACAAGTAGGTCTATGGTAAACTACTCACGCTTCATCGAAAGGGAAATAGAGTTGTTGTAGAAGGCCTCCATGATCGAACCCCCCTCCGGGAGGGTGCTGAGAAAGGTCCATAGATGGGATCTCATGGGTACAGAAGGTTGCGGCAGTGGAAAATTGTTTTCGTGGATGCCTTTGGTGGTTTGGGGATATATGGGAATATATAGGCAAAAAAATTAGGTCAGGAGGTGCATGAAGGTCCCACAAGGATGTCGGTCGCGCCCTACCCCCTGGGCGCGCCCTCCATCTTTGTGGACGCCTCGTGAATCCTCCGACTTCATCTCCATGTCTCCCGGTTTTCTTCTGGTCCAAGAAAAATCATCATAAAGGTTTTATTCCGTTTGGACTCCGTTTGGCATTCCTTTTCTACAAAACTCAAAAATAGGGAAAAAACAAGAACTATCATTGGGCTCTAGGTTAATAGGTTAGTCCCAAAAATAATATAAAATAGCATATTAATGCATATAAAACATCCAAAATAGATAATATAATAGCATGTAACAATCGAAAATTATAGATACGTTGTAGATGTTTCAAAGACGCACATGTCTATAGGTGATTCCATATCCTTCAAGGTTTGCCTCATCCATAGCAACTAGGTAGGAACTACGGCTTGCCGCACCCGGCAGCACCACTCCCAGGTACAGTCATATCCTTGAAGCATTGCAAATAAAAAATAATCTGGTAGTATAGTCATTGAAGCATTGCAAATAGAAGAAATAGCAGTATAGTGCCATACACAAAATCATTAGCCTAAACCTCAAGATAAAAATGTGGCATGTGGCCTGCTGTACCCCCCTCCCATAGATATATCCAACCTGTCAGGTCATACTTCATATTCGATAGGTTCACATGACGAAAGGAAAAGGTGCACGGCTTTAGAACATTATACCAAAAGCAAGGGAGAGTCACAGCTTGCCACAACCGTGCCAATAACAAAGCAACTAGAGCATTGTATATAAAATAAAACATAGCATGATATAGTTTCATATCAGTATACTACAGAAAATCATTGTATATGAATTGAACCAAAACATTGAAAGTGCAGCCTGCCGCACACCTCCTACTCC
Source organism: Triticum aestivum (assembly GCF_018294505.1). Lineage (NCBI taxonomy): Eukaryota > Viridiplantae > Streptophyta > Magnoliopsida > Poales > Poaceae > Triticum > Triticum aestivum. The sequence continues at coordinate 288,993,768 of NC_057797.1, read as the reverse complement.
AGTCTTGTGTACCCTCAAGAACGCTTTGCTTATTATAAGAGACCATTTGGCCTTTCCTTTGCCACAAAAGGATTGGGCTACCTTGCTTCATATTATTTACTGTTACCATTACTTGCTCGTTACAAATTATCTTGCCATCAAACTATCTGTTACCGACAATTTCAGTGCGTGCAGAGAATACCTTGCTGAAAATGACTTGTCATTATCTTCTGCTCCTCATTGGGTTCGACACTCTTACTTATCAAAAGGACTACGATTGATCCCTATACTTCTGGGTCATCAAGGCTCTTTTCTGGCACCATTTTCCTGGGAGTGAAACGCTCTTGGTAAGTAATTATTACTATATCCTGAAATTTATTGTCTCTTGTTACTATGGAGAACAATCCTTTGAGGGGTTTGTTCGGGGTATCTTCACCTCGACCAGAACCACAATTAATTGCCCCTAAACCTACTACACCAACTAGAAATATTGGTTATGAAATACCTTCGGGTATGATAGAACAACTGCAAGCTAATCCTTATGCAGGAGATGGAACCGAACATCCCGATATGCACTTGATATATGAGATGAGATTTGTGGATTATTTAAGCTTGCAGGTTTACCCGGAGATGAAGCGAAAAAGAAGGTTATCCCTTTATCTTTGAAGGGAAAAGCATTAGCATGGTATAGGCTATGCAATGATATTGGATCTTGGAACTAGAATCGACTGAAATTGGAATTTCACCAAAAAAAATTATCATATGCATCAAGTTCATTGTGATCGGAATTACATATATAATTTTTGGCCTCGTGAAGGAGAAAGTGTCTCTCTAGATTGAGTGAGGCATTAGTCAGTGTTATATTCATGCCCCAATCCTTAGCTCTCAAGAGAAATTATCATTCATAATTTTGATGCTCGGCTTTCTCGTGATGATGAAGCCATGCTCGATACTTCTTGTACTAGTTCTTGTATGAAGAATACTATAGAATTCAGGTGGGATATTTTAGAAATAATTGAACGTAACTCTGAAGATTGGGACCTAGACAAAGGTAAACAGTTAGGTATTAAGCTCAAGTTTGATTGTGTTTAATCTTTTATGAATATTGATGCTTTTCACAAGTTAAGCACTAAATATGGACTTGCCTCCGAGATATAGCCTCTTTCTGTGAATCATTTGCTACTCATGTTGATCTCCCCAAGGATAGGTGGTTTAAATATCATCCACCTATTGAAGAGGAAATTAAAGAACCAGTTGTGGTTAAAGATGAAACTATCATTTACAATGTTGACCCAGTTGTTCCTACTGCTTATATTGACAAACCACCTTTCCCTGTTAGGATAAAGGAACATGCTACGGTTTCAACCATGGTCAATAAAGGTAATATTAGAGCACCTAAACCATCAGAACAAATCAAAGTTTAACCTAGTGTTTCTATGGTTAAAGATCTCTTGGTAGAAAATATAGATGGGCATGTTCTTTACTTCAGTGATAAAGCTGCTAGAATTCCTAAACCATATGAGAAAGAGAAACATAGACCTGTTGTTGGCATGCCTGTTGTCTCAGTCAAAATAGGAGATCACTATTATCATCATTTATGTGACTTAGGTGCTACCATGAGTGCTCTTTTAGCTTATAGTAAGAAACTATGAATGATATAGCACCCGCTGAAATAGAACACATAGATGTTACAATTAAACTTGGAAATAGAGACACCATCACACCACATAGGATTGTTAGTGATGTTGAAGACTTGTGTGGGACAATAAAATATCCTACTGATTTTCTTGTTCTTGGTTCCCCACAATATGAATTTTGTCCCATTATGTTTGGTAGACCTTTCTTGAACACTGTTAATGCTAAAAATAGATGTTGAGAAACAAATCGTTGGTGTTAGTTTTGGTGGTGAGTCTCATGAGTATAATTTTTCTAAGTTTAGTAGGAAGCATCATAATAAAGAATTACCTTGTAAGGATGAAATAATTGGTTTTATTGTCGTTCCTCCCACTGATCCTCTAGGACAATATATGCATGAAAGAAATGAAATAAATAAAATATTCATTGAACAACGAGCTCTGCTTAAACACAATTTGCCTATTGAAACTCTAGGAGGTCCTCCTCCAACTAAGGGTGATCCTATGTTTGAATTAAAACAATTACCACACACTTTGAAATATGCTTATCTTGATGAGAAAAAGATATATCATGTTATTAGTAGTGCTAACCTTGCATATTATGAGGGAAAAGGCATTAGAATTACTCCAAAAAGCATTATTATGGATAAAAACATCATAAATAATAGTAAGAAAACATGATGCAAAATGGACGTATCAACTCCCCCAAGATTAGACCTTGCTTGTCCTCAAACGAAAATCGAAATCGAAAAACATGTCCACATGCTTAGAGAGAGAGAGAGATGTGTCGATAAAAACAAAATACGGACATAGAAGCATCATGTGCATTATAATAACAACAACAAACTTAAAGAGAAAACTTTTATGAAAGAACTTTTATCCCATACTTCTCATGAATAAGTGATAATTAATCACACTATTGAAGTATAAAGCAAAAGCTCTATTAGAAACCAACAAACTATGTTCTCAGTCAACTTTGCAACTACAATTCGTCGTCTTTTTAGGAAGGGTCACATATCGGAGCCTTTAGGCAAGTCCACATACTCAACCATCATATAGTCTTCTATGATTGCTAACACTCACCGCATGATGCTTGCCAAACGTTTCAACCAGACACATAGAAAGATAGGGGCTTATAGTTTCGCCTCCCAACGTATTCACCTCAAGGGTGATGTCAATAATAATAACTCATGCTCTCTATATTCAATTGGACATATGTGCCTAGATCTTTTCTCACCACATGATGCTAGCCAAAGGAGAAAAATAAAAAGGAATAGATGGAAAACTTTGACTCTTTGCATAAAAGTAAATACATAAAAGTAAATGATAGGCCCTTCACAGAGAGAAGTAGAGGTTGCCAGGCGATTATTTGTTTGTATGCTCGACCCCTTTGTGCAATAGAACGTCGCGTTGCATTGCCCCTTGTGATAGTGACCTTTATTATGCCGTCTTTCGCTTTTATTCTTCACCATTACTAGTTCGTGAAATGCTCAATTTTCTCTTACACTAAATGGTCTCAGCTTTTAGAAGCAATTTTATTGCCTTTTTGCACCGATGACAACTTACTTGATGAATCTTGCTCAATCCCTAGGTAGGTATGGTGGACACTTGAAAATAAGATTTGGGTTTAGGGGTTTCTAGATGCACAAGTAGTATCTCTACTTAGTGCGGAATTTTTGGCAGGCAAATATAGGGGCAAGCACCACATGTTAAAGGATCTATGACAATATGACTTCTATGTGAATATAAACAAACATAAACCACTAAGTTATCTTCCTTGTCCAACGTCGACAATTTTGGCATATAATATTTTCATGAGGGCTCACAATCACAAAATATTTCTAGGATGGTATATTTATATGTGATTATTCTCTTCCCTTGTTATTTGTTTCATGAGTTGCATCATTGACTAATGATATGTTTGTCAATCTGTAATAAAATTTTTTACTTATACTTTTCCTTATGTGGTGTCATCACCTACCATAAGATTAGTATATGATCTTTTTAATTTATTTCCTTTCTTTTATTAATTTCCTTTCTCTTTTTCTTTTATTTGCAACATGAAAGTAAAGAAAGCAAAAACTCAAACTAAGCTTTATTATATATCTTGCACATGATTACAGGGATAGATCACTAAGCAAACTGTCAAAGAAGAAAGGATCGAACTAAAATTTTATTCATCAAAAGCAAAAGATCAAACTAAAATAAGTAAAGGCAAAAAGATAGTGGGATGATACGATACCGGGGCGCCTCCCCTAAGCTTGGTGAAATCCAAGGGGAGTGCCCATACCCGATACTCAGTTTTCCTTTGGTGATGAAGATGATGGTGGTGGTGATGAAGCGATCCTATCCTTAAGGATCAAGAGATTCTCCAATTGATGGATGATGCTTTGGAGATGGATGATATGCTCTTGTTGTAGAATATTTTCACGAGTGAGATACTTATTTTGTATGTGAACTATTTCAATGATGTGAAAGGCTTCAATCTCAGCAGGAGTAAGGTGAGCAAGGTAAGGTTTAAGGATTTCTTCCTCTTCCTCCATAGCAATTTCTTCAGCTTCCTCTCTCCTTAGATCCTCGAGAAATACCTTTGCATCTTCTTCTCCATTGTAGGAGGGTGAGGAAGACATAATTCCTAGCTTAACAGATCTGACCAAAAATAGCAAGAAAAGAGAACATAAGATTTCTCCGTGATACAGTGGTCAATAGGTTCGAGGAGTATATGAAGATTTTTTATGTTGGGGGACAAGCAAGTTGTAGAAAAAAGGAGTCTGGAAGGTGTCTTGTGCCCACCAGGGTATGCTTCCTGGAAGTTTCTTATTTTCCTATTTTTCTAAATATTCCAAAACTGACAAAAAATATTTTTGCGGATTTTTTGGAGTCCGTTTACTTACCATATCACGTACCTCCTAATTTTCATGATTCTGGAGTGTTCCGGAAGGACCCTTTTATGTGTTCTTCCGGTGTCAAAGTTCAGATAATATTACTTTCAACATTAATGGGCGTACATGAGATATAATGTTTTATTCGTTGCCCATTGACAACCTTCGGGTTAGTACCTTCAGCATTTTTTATTTTGATGGCTCCAGACCAATAAACCTCGATAACGTAGGGGCGTTCCCATTTTGAGAGGAGTTTCCCTGTAAAAATCTGAAATGAGAGTTGTACAAAACAACATATTCTTCGGCTTTAAACTCATGCTTTTGGATTCTTTTGTCATGCCATCTTTTAACTTTTTCTTTGAATAATTTTGCATTTTAATAAGCTTGGGTTCTCCATTCATCTAATGAGCTAATATCAAATAACCTCTTTTCACCAGCAAGTTTGAAATCATAATTGAGTTCTTTGATGGCCCAATATGCTTTATGTTCTAACTCAAGAGGCAAATGACAAGCTTTTCCATTAACCATTTTATAAGGAGACATACCCTTAGGATTTTTATATGTTTTTATATAAGCCCAAAGTACATCATCTAATTTCTTAGACCAATTCTTCCTGGACCTATTGACAGTCTTTTGCAAAATTAATTTTATTTCTCTATTGCTAAGTTCAACTTTACCACTAGACTGAGCATGATAAGGTGATGCAATTCTATGGTTAACATCATACTTGGCAAGCATTTTACGGAAAGCACCATGAATAACGTGTGAACCACCATCAGTCATTAAATATATAGGGACTCCAAACCTTGGGAAAATAACTTCCTTAAGCATTTTAATAGAGGTGTTGTGATCAACACTACTGGTTGGAATAGATTCTACTCATTTAGTAACATAATCAACATCAGCCAAAATATGTGTATACCCATTAGAGGAAGGAAAAGGTCCCATGTAATCAAATTCCCAAACATCAAATGGTTCAACAGCAAGTGAATAGTTCATAGGCATTTCTTGATGCTTAGCAATATTATCTATTCTTTGACATTCATCACAAGATAAGACGAACTTACGGGCATCCTTGAAGAGAGTAGGCCAATAAAATCCAGATTGCAATACCTTGTGAGCAGTTCTATCTCCGGCATGATGTCCTCCATAAGCTTCGGAGTGACATTTCCGTAGGATTTGTCCATGTTCATGCTCAGGTACACAATGTCTAATAATACCATATACTCCTTTATAAACATGTGGGTCATCCCAAAAGTTGTGTCTTAAATCATAGGAGAATTTTTTTGTTTTCTTGATAAGTAAAGCTAGGGGGTAAATATTTAGCAACAATGTGATTAGCATAATCACCATACCAGGGATTATTATGAGCAACATTTATTGCAACTAACTGCTCATCAGGAAAACTATCATCAATAGGTAGTGGGTCATGAGGCAAATTTTCAAGCCTAGATCAATTATCAGCTATGGGGTTCTCACCTCCTTTTATATCAATGATATGTAAATAAAATTCTTGTAACAAGAGAACCCATTGAATAAGTCTAGGTTTAGCATCTTTCTTTTCCATAAGATATTTAATAGCATCATGATCGGTGTGAACAATTACTTTGGAATCAACAATATAAGGTCTAAATTTATCACAAGCAAACACCACTGCTAAGAATTCATTTTCAGTAGTAGCATAGTTTCGTTGAGCACTGTCAAGAGTTTTACTAGCATAATGAATAACAATCAGTTTCTTCTCAACTCATTGTCCTAGAAAAACACGAACAACATAATCACTAGCATCACACATAATTTCAAAAGGCAAGTTCCAATCAGGTGGTTGAACAATAGGTGCAGAAATTAAGGCTTTCTTGAGTGTTTCAAAGGCTTCTAAACAATCATCATCAGAAACACAAGGAATATCCTTTTGCAAAAGATTCGTAAGAGGCCTAGAAATTTTAGAAAAGTCTTTGATAAATCTCCTATAGAAACTAGCATGACCTAAGAAACTACGAATACCTTTTATATCTTTAGGACATGGCATTTTCTTAATTGCATCAACCTTAGCTTTGTCCACTTCAATAACTCTTTCAAAAATTTTATGACCCAAGACAATGCCTTCATTAGACATAAAGTTGCACTTCTCTCAATTCAAGACAATATTTGTTTGTTCACATCTCTGCAAAACTCGATCAAGATTGCTTAAAAAATCATCAAAAGACTTCCCATAAACAGAGAAGTCATCCATGAAAACTTCAACAATCTTCTCACCAAAGTCAGAGAATATAGCAATCATATATCTTTGAAAAGTAGCAAGTGATTGCATAAACTGAAAGGCATACGTCAATAAGCATACGCTCCAAAGGGACAAGTAAAAGTGGTATTTTCTTGATCAGGTTGAGAAACAGGTTGTGAAAAACCAGAGTATCCATCAAGGATGAAAAAATGTGTGTGCTTAGACAATCTTTCAAGCATTTGATCAATAAAAGGCATAGGGTAATGATCTTTTCTAGTTGCTTTGTTTAATTTTCAAAAATCAATTACTATTCTATAGCATGTAACAATTCTTTGTGGAATAAGTTCATTCTTATCATTAGGAACAACAGTTATACCTCCTTTCTTAGGTATACAATGAATAGGACTTACCCATCTACTATCAGCTATAGGATAGATTATACCTGCTTCTAGAAGTTTTAATATTTCTGTTCTTACCACTTCTTTCATCTTCAGGTTTAACCGACGTTGGTGATCAACAACGGGTTTAGCATTCGGTTCCATATTAATTTTGTGCTGACATAGAGTGGGACTAATGCCCTTTAAATCATCAAGAGTACATCCAATAGCAGCTTAGTGCTTCCTTATAACTTTCAATAATCTTTGTTCTTCATGTTCTGGAAGGTTAGCACTGATAATAACAGGATATATCTTCTTTTCATCAAGATAAGCATATTTCAAAGTGTTTGGCAATTGTTTTAATTCAAATACAGGATCACGTTTAGGTTGAGGAAGACCTCCTAGAGTTTCAATAGGCAAATTGTGTTGAAGCAGAGGACGTTGTTCAAACAAAATCTTATCTATTTCATTTCTTTCATGCATAAGTAAATCGTTTTCATGGTCTAGAAAATATTGTTCTAAAGGATCAGTAGGTGGTACAACAATAGAAGAAAGACCAATTAATTCATCCTTACTAGGCAATTATTTTTCATGATGGTTTCTACTAAACTTGGAAAAATTAAACTCATGAGGCTCATCACCAAAACTAACACCGACAGTTTGCTTCTCACAATCTATTCTAGCATTAACAGTGTTCAAGAAAGGTCTACCAAAGATAATGGGACAAAAGTCATCTTGTGGGGAACCAAGAAAAAGAAAATCAGTAGGGTATTTTACTTTCCCACACAAGAGTTCAACATCCCTAACAATCCCAATTGGTGATATATTGTCTCTATTAGCAAGTTTAATAGTAACATCTATGTCTTCTATCTCTGCAGGTGTTATGTCATTCATAATTTCTTGATATAAGGTGTAAGGAATAATACTCACACTATCACCTAGGTCACATAAACCATGATAACAGTGATATCCTATTTTAACTGAGATGATGGGCATGCCAATAACAAGTCTATGTTTATCTTTTTATCAGGTTTGGCAATTCTAGCAGCTTCTTCATAGAAGTAAATAACATGCCCGTCTACAGTTTCTACCAAGAGATCATTAACCATAGCAATACTAGGTTCTACTTTAATTTGTTCATCTGTTTTTGGTGTTCTAATATAGGTTTGGTTGACCACAGTTGAAAGTTTAGCATGTTCCTTTATCCTAACATGGAAAGGTTGTTTCTGATTATAAGCGGAAGGAACAGTTGGATCAACATTGTAAAGTATAGTTTCTTCTTTAACTGGTACCAGTTCTTTGATTTCTTATTTAATAGGTGGTTATATTTAACCCACTTCTCTTTAGGGAGATCAACATGAGTAGCAAATGATACACAAAAGGAGGCTACTATCTCATTGTCAAGTCCATATTTAGTGCTAAACTTTTGAAAAGCATCGGTATCCATAAAAGATTTAACACAATGATACTTAAGTTTAATACCCGACTCTTTACCTTCGTCGATTTCCCAATCTTCAGAGTTGCGTTTAATTCTTTCCAAAAGATCCCACCGGAATTCAATAGTCTTCTTCATAAAAGAACTAGCACAAGAAGTATCAAGCATGGTTTGATCATTACAAGAAAGCCAAACATAAAAGTTCTCAATAATAATTTCTCTTGAGATCTCATGATTGGGGCATGAATATAACATTGACTTAAGCCTCCCCCAAGCTGGAGCGATACTTTCTCCTTCACGAGGAGAAACAATATATATATAATTCCGATCACAATGAACAAGATGCATAGGATAATTTTTTTGATGGAACTCCAATTTCAAACGATTCCAATTCCAAGATCCAATATCATCACATAGCCTATACAATGCCAATGCTTTTCCCTTCAGAGATAAAGGTAAAAACTTTTTCATATCTTCATCTCCGAGTAAACCTGCAAGCTTGAACAATCCACAAATCAGTTCTACTTATATCAAGTGCATATCAGGATATTCGGTTCCATCTCCTACATAAGGATTAGCTAGCAGTTGTTCTATCATACCCGAAGGAATTTCATATTCAATATTTTAGTAGGTGTAGTAGGTTGAGGGGTAGCTAACTGTGGTTCCGATCGAGGTGAAGATACCCCGAACAAACCCCTCAAAGGATTGTTTTCCATAGTAACAAGTGACAATAAATTTCAGCACACTATATAAATGTTTCCTTACCAAATTCCACTAACCAAATGCGTGTAACTCCCTGGCAACGATGGCAGAAAATAGACTTGATGGCCCACAAGTATAGGGGATCAATTTAGATCTTTTCCATAAGTAAGAGTGTCGAACCCAACGAGGAGCAGAAGGAAATGGCAAGTGGTTTTCAACAAGGTAGTGTCCGCAAGTGCTGAAATTGTAAGTAAGAGAGTAGTTTGATAGCAAGATAATTTGTAACGAGCAAGTAATAAAAGTGCAGCAAGGTAGCCCAATCCTTTTGAGGCAAAGGACAGGCCAAAATGGTTTCTTATGATAAGCAAAGCATTCTTGAGGGTACACAGGATTTTCATCTAGTCACTTTCATCATGTTGGTTTAATTCGTGTTCGGTATTTTGATAATTTGATATGTGGGTGGACTGGTTCTTAGGTGTTGTTCTTAATTGAACAAACCTCCTACTTATGATTAACCCTCCCGCAAGCATCCGCAACTACGAGAAAAGTATTAAGAATAAATTCTAACCATAGCACTAAACTTTTGGATCCAATCGGTCCCTTACGAAATAGCGCATAAATTGGGGTTTAAGCTTCTGTCACTCTCGCAACCCATCATCTAATTGCTACTCCACAATGCATTCCGTTAGGCCCAAATATGGTGAACTATCATGTAGTCGACGTTCACATGACACCACTAAGGGAATCACAACACACATACTATCAAAATATCGAACACATATCAAGTTCACATGATTACTTGCAACATGATTTCTCCCGTGACCTCAAGAACAAAAGTAACTACTCACAAATGATAATCATGCTCAATATCAGAGGGTTATTAAATAGCATATTGGATCCGAACATATAATCTTCCATCAAATAAACCATATAGTAATCAACTACAAGATGTAATCAACACTACTACTCACCCACAAGCACCAATCTATAGTTCTGGTAACAAGATTGAACACAACAGATGAACTAGGGTTTGAGATGAGATGGTGTTATTGAATATGTTGATGGAGATTTCCGTCCCTAAGATGGGAGAGTTGTTGGTGATGATGACGACGATGATTTCCCCCTCTGGCAGGGAAATTCCCCCGGCGGAATCGCTCCGCCAGAGGGCAAAAGTGCTCCTGCCCAAGTTCCGCCTAGAGAGGGCGACGCTCCATCCCGAAAGTCATCTCCTTATTTTTTTCTAGGTCAAAATGACCTATATAACAGAAGATGGGCACCGGAGGTGGGCCTGGGTGAGCACAACCCACCAGGGTGCGCCTGGGCTCCCTGGCGCGCCAAGGTGGGTTGTGCCCACCTAGTGGGCCCCCTCTGGTAGTTATTTTCTCCAATGTTGATCATATATTTGATAAAAAATCTCCGTGAATTTTCAGCTTGTTTGGAGTTGTGCAGAATAGGTGGCCTGGCGTTGCTTTTCCAGGTCCAGATTTCCAGGTGTCGGAATTCTCCCTCTTTGTGTGTACATTGCATATTATCAGAGAAAAGGTATTATAATTACTCCAAAAAGCAATATTATGGATAGAAACATCATAAATAATAGTAAGAAAACATGATGCAAAATGGACGTATCACGCCGTAGGTGATAAATTCTCTAGGTTATAAAATATTCTTGATGACCCACAACCTATTAATGATAGTTTTTCTGATGAACAATTAACTCCAATAAATGTTTCTCACAACACTCCATGGTAGGTTGACTATGCTAATTACATTGTTGCAAAATATATACCACCTAGTTTCACTTACCAACAAAAGAAAAAAATTCTTCTATGGTTTAAGACATTACTTTTGGGATGACCCACATCTTTACAAACAAGGAGTAGATGGTATTATTAGACGTTATGTACTTGAGCATGAACAGGGACAAATCTTACGGAAATGTCACTCCGAAGCTTATGGAGGACATCATGCCAGAGATAGAACTGCTCACAAGGTATTGCAATCTGGTTTTTATTGGCCTACTCTCTTCAAGTATGCCCGTAAATTCGTCTTATCTTGTGATGAATGTCAAAGAATAGGTAATATTGCTAAGCATGAAGAAATGCCTATGAACTATTCACTTGCTGTTGAACCATTTGATGTTTGGGGATTTGATTACATGGGACCTTTTCCTTCATCTAATTGGTATACACATATTTTGATTGTTGTTGATTATGTTACTAAATGGGTAGAAGCTATTCCAACCAGTAGTGCTGATCACAACACCTCTATTAAAATGCTTAAGGAAATTATTTTCCCAAGGTTTGGAGTCCCTATATATTTAATGACTGATGGTGGTTCACACTTTATTCATGGTGCTTTCCGTAAAATGCTTGACAAGTATGATGTTAACCATAGAATTGCATCACCTTATCATTCTCAGTCTAGTGGTCAAGTTGAACTTAGCAATAGAGAAATAAAATTAATTTTGCAAAAGACTGTCAATAGGTCCAGGAAGAATTGGTCTAAGAAATTAGATGGTGCACTTTGGGCATATAGAACAACATATAAAAATCCTATGGGTATGTCTCCTTATAAAATGGTTTATGGAAAAGCTTGTCATTTGCCTCTTGAGTTATAACATAATGCATATTGGGAAATTAAAGAACTCAACTATGATTTCAAACTTGCTGGTGAAAAGATGTTATTTGATATTAGCTCCTTAGATGAATGGAGAACCCAATCTTATGAAAATGCCAAGTTGTTTAAAGAAAAAGTTAAATTGTGGCATGATAAAAGAATCCAAAAGCGTGAGTTCAAAGTGGGTGAATATGTTCTTTTGTACAACTTTCGTTTCAGATTCTTTGCAAGGAAACTTCTCTCCAAATGGGAAGGACCTTATGTTGTCGAAGAAGTTTATCGTTCTGGAGCTATCAAAATAAATAATGTCGAAGTTACTAATCAGAAGGTTGTCAATTGGAAAAGAATTAAATGATATATCTCTGGTACGCCTATTAATGTTGAAAGTAATATTATTCAAACCGTGCACTACAAAAAAAGACACATCCGTGACATTTTGGGCCGAACGAATTTTTTTCTGCCATGCTTAGGACACTTCTACGACGATAATTGTGACAAAACCCGGAATCATCATAGATGTGGTGGGGTCCTACTTCTATGACAAAAGATCATGACAAAAAATGGGCTTCTCGTCTGGGGCGGGCCGGAGACGCAGCTGCATGACATTCTCTGGGCCTTCCATGACGGAAAAAACCGTGGTAGACGCGAGGGCGAGGAAAATATTGGGGGAGTTCCTGTTTACGGTGGGTGGTCGGGGCCGAGCGATGCACGTTTCTCTTGTACGTATGCGCGGGTGTGTGAGGCATTGTGCTCTAACTTAACCCTAGCAAGGCGTTGGGATCTAACTGAACCTGAGCGATTGCACTAGCTACGTTACTGAACCCGAGCGATCGATCCTTGCTGTTAACTGAACCCGAGTGATTCTTCGCTACTACTGCTAACTGAAGTCGATCGATGCTCCCTCTGGATGACCAGTGAGCGTTGTTGTGGGGTTTGGATGAACAGTTCCCTGTGGGGAGTTAGATGAACATGAACCCATGGTAGTAGAGGCCGTTGCCGCTGGACGAACAAGACCCCGATCGATCGAGCCGGATGGGGGTGGACGAACAGGACCCCGTGGAGGGCTGGATGAACAGGACCCCATGGAGGGCTGGTTGAATAGTAGCTGGTGGAGGGCTGGATGAACAGTAGCCCGTGGAGGTGTGGTTGAATAGGACCCCGTGGAGAGAGCTGGTTGAAAAGTAGCCGGTGGAGGTGCGCGCGGTGGAGGCTGGATGAATAGGAGCCCGTGGATGAACAGTCGCAGGTGGAGGCTGGAGGAGGTTGACGGTGGATGAACAGTAGCCCGTGGAGGCTGGAGAAGGTCGACGGTATCCCGTGGAGTCCCGTTTTGCGGTACGCCACACCCCTCCTAATGAACAGGACCCCTGTTTCGACCGTAGCGCTCCAACACAAGTCCGTTTCCTCCGTTTTGCGGTACGCCACACCCCTCTCGATCAACAGGACCCCGTTTCCATCGTAAGAGGTCCGTTTCCTCCGTTTTGCGGTATGTCAGACCCCTCCCGATGACCAGGATCTCATTTCAACCGTGGCCGGTCGGACACAAGGCCTTTGCCTCCGTTCTACGGTACGTCAGGCCTCGTTTCCATCGGTTGTTCCATCCAAGCCGGTTGGCTCCCGATGAACACGATGACGCATCCCGTTCCGACCCAGCCAGTTGCCTCCCCATATCATGATGATGGCACAGTTTCTCCGTTCCGACCCAGCCATGTACATGAGCCCTGGCCATAGGTATGCGTGAGTAGGCATTCGAGACCCTGCGCGTATGTACGTACATGGCCGTATTTACTTTCTTGCACCCTGGCTGCTGTACGTATGTGTACATGCTACGTGTGCGCCTCTACTATGACACGTGCGCGCCTCTACATCGACCAGTATGTATGTACACGTTCACGACCAGAATGACAATGCTACGTATGCTTCGACCAGGTGGGTCCCGACTGTCAGGCACTTCCTTGCGTGCGAAGATGTAGCTGGTGGGTCCCAGCAGTAATGGGGCGAATCATTTTTTTGCCTGTAATATGGACGCACTTCCTTGCGTGCGAAGATATAGCTGGTGGATCCCAACAGTCAGGGGGAAACACTTTTTTTGCGAAATACGGTGGCCCGTTCGGTGGGTCCCTGCTGTCAGGTGGAGGAATCATTATTTTTCGCGTAATAAGGAGGGACTACCTTGCTGCGGCTGTGGACCCATCTGTCAGCCTCTCCATGTATAGTACTCTCTCGATGGAAGTCGCTCCTTGACCACGTTGACCGCACCGCGCTGAGAGCACCAGGCGGTGGACAAAGGCGAGGCCTAGGAAGGGGACGACGCGGAGCCGGGGAAGACACGACAGTGGAAGCCCACGCGGACAAGAGTACGAGGGTTCACTGGTTCGGCTGCGGTGTGAGCCGGCCGTCACCGCAGAATAACAGGGGGTGTGGGTGAGTAGAGGGATGGCCTGGCCAGCGGCGGGAGTAGTAGGGGCCGGTGAGGCCTCCGTGGCAGCACAGCTGGCGACGGGAGGCAAGAGCACGCAGTGGTTTGGACGGCTGGAGCAAGAAAATCAGAGGTTGAAGAAGCAGGACGACCGTTGGATGTTAACAATCCAACTATCACTGGTGATAGAATTGTTTGTTTACTAAGTTGACAAAGCCCTTCGTATGCCTCAACTTAGTCGGCCCACAAGTCAGGCTCCCACTATGGTGAGTCCCAGCTAGCAGGGGGAGTATTCATTTTTGTGTGCATAATAAGTAGGCACTTCCTTGTGTGAGAAGATATAGCTGGTGGGTCTGAGCTATCAGCGGGAGTATTCATTTTTTTGGCGTAATAAGGAGGTACATCCCTCTTCCGATGTTGTCGTTTGTTGACAATGTTGACCACGCCATGCCGAGAACACCAGCGCGATGGAAGACGGCGAGACCCAGGAAGGGAATGACCCGGAGGCGGTGAAGCCACATCAGTGGAGGGATGTGGGTGAGTAAAGGGATGGCCTGGCCAGTGGTGGGAGTAGTAGGGGTGTGAGGCCTGCGCGGCAGCACAGCCGGCCATGGGAGGCGGGAGCAGGTAGTCCTGCCGGTGCTGGATTTGGCGGCTGGAGCAAGAAGATCTGAGAGTGAAGAAACACGACAGCCGTTGGTTGACATCCAACAGTTACGTCTGCTAGAATCGTTTGTTGACGTATATAATAAGAAAAAAAATGTTGCATACGCGTCAACTTAATAGGCCCACAAGTCAGACCATTCCTTATTTTTTAATAATTTATATATAGCTCATTGCAACTTCTTGTACAATTTATTGCAATCCATTTTTTTTTGGCCAGGGCCAGGGTTAAAAATTTAAACGAAATTTCGCATATTTCTGTGGGTTCCAAACTATTTTTAATACTGAAATGTCGAACCAGATTTAAAGTACTTCGAAGATATATTTAAATTAGGTTAAAACCCAGTGAAATAGGAATCTGAAAATGTGAAAAAAATTCAGAAATTATAAAGTAATTGCCAATTTTTCATCTGTTTTTATATTTACAACCCATTTCATATTACTTTCAAGATTTGCAGGCGTCTTGAAAGAGTTGCAGCCCATCAGGGTGTAGACAAATATCTAGGCCTGGATTGGGTATTCTTCAGAAAAAATAAACTGGGCTCATTTTCACAAAGAAAAAATAGCTGGGCTGGTCATATGGTGAACATAAAATATAAGCATGGGCTAGACGGGCCATAGCCCAGTTGAAACCTGCTCCGTCTTAGCAATAAAAAAAATAAAATGCTACTCGAGCATCTATGTCCCAGGTGTTAGCCGATCTTGTGGTGTTGTTCTCTTGTCTATTGAGTATATACGGTGACAATGTCGTGGGTTCGAGATGTCAGGAAACCACTGGGAGGAAGCATTTTCTTTTTTCCATACATTGACAATGGAGTATATATAACAAAAAATGAGGAACTTCCTTGCGTCCGGACATGGACATGGTGGGCCCCTACTGTCATCCTCTCCACGTACAGTCTGCCTATTCCTGTTGTTTGTGACCATGTTAACAATGCAAGAGGGCGGCGCCGCGGCGAGCGCACCAAAGGCCGTGGAGGATGACGACGAGGCCTCAGACATTGGCTTTAACAGTTTAGGAGACGGTGGGGCGGCGATGCGTGCGCTGAGGCGCAGCCAGCCGTGGGAGGCGGAAGCAGGCGGCCCCGCCGGTGCTGGTTTGGTTTTGGCGGCTGGAGGAAGACAGGACTGAAGAAACACGACTGACTATAAAAGCAGCAGGAGTACTTAACAACCTTAACTGAAACCAGTAGGGGCACTTAACAACCATAACTGAAAGCAGTATGAGTACTTATTCATGTTCAACCTTACAAAACACACCTTGAACAGTGGTACTTTGCCTAAAGTTA
The DNA here is from genome assembly GCF_018294505.1 of Triticum aestivum. Taxonomy (NCBI): domain Eukaryota; kingdom Viridiplantae; phylum Streptophyta; class Magnoliopsida; order Poales; family Poaceae; genus Triticum; species Triticum aestivum. Next base: position 288,977,551 of record NC_057797.1, on the reverse strand, counting down.
ACCAAGGGTGAGGCCGCCAAACCCCAGGAGAAGGCCTAGGCGCCACCCCACGCATCGACAACCTTCTGAAAGCGGCTTCATCTTGCAATGTGGTCAATAAACAGTATATTCGCTTTAGAGCCATGGAAAAGCAGGAACATGATCTTCTATCCTATTTGGCAAGATGGACGGGCCTTCATTATTTGAGACCACCCATGAGTAAGTATCTTTTCACCTCCAATGGGAATGGAGTAGGTTGACATAAACATCATGTTGTGACCAAGCGCAAGTCTGACCCGACCATGGTCAGGCATCTGTATAGGAACAATAGAACTGGGCAGTTTCTATTTCAAGAAGATCACAGCTGTAAAACTATGTATAAGCAAGAGTTTATGAACAACATATATAACAGAAAACAACTCGTACCATAAGTTTCTCGACACAGTTGGACCTGTTCAATGAGTGCAGCAGTGGCACACATATCCACGTGGCCTTCCACCATTGAAATGCCCCACAAGGACCTCAAGACAATCAATAAAGTGAAGGAACTTGTGGATGTCGTCCAAGTCAAGTTCAATGCCATCATAACAGCCGAGTTCCTACAGAATAACAAATAAGTAGCCTGCTTAACTCTGAAAAAACCTACACATGCCACCAATTATAAGAAAATATTAGTTAGAAGTAGCATCTTCGTGAGAGATTCGTTTTTACTTATAAAGTTAAGTTGTGATTAATTAGACAAAATAGGTGGATTAAGAAGTAATCGAGGCAACAAGCAAGAACCAGATACAAAACTAACATGGATGAAAAAATTAGAATGACGTCGGGGTGGAAGATCATAGTGAAGATGAGACCAGGTTCTGCTATTTCCATCAACATTCATGCGCCAACTTTCAGTCCGTAACACTTGAGAAAGTTTATCCAAGTTCGACCATAAAAAAAGAAGCGATCTTCTTGGTTCATGCACCCAACTCAGAACTTATATCCATGGCTTTTCCTCACTATGACCATTAAACTGGTGTATTCAGTTATGGAAAGGCCGAGCATCTTGAGTACATGTGTTCTGGCAGAGCAAGGAATGCACTGCAGGAAAAATAATATGAGAACACAATGTATTTCCTATCCAAATCTAGAAATTATTTCCTCCTTCACGTCAGTGTTGACCATGGTACTAGTACCTTTTATCCAAATATAGCAATCCAAATTTCCAAATTAGTCGACAACATGTTCAAAAAACCCCACCCTCCTGGATAGGAAAGAGGATTCTAAGAACATATTGTGCACATTTTAAAATCATGTGTTAGGATGAGAAGGAACAAGTGTGGCGCCTTGCCAAGGGCGCAGAAACCTGTAGGGTCTTCACACTTTGGGAACTACAAATTAAACACACTAGATTCAGTAGGAAGAAAAATGCATGAATGGCGGTAGCTGCCATCTTAGGATTACCCGCAACCAAGGGACTTGGATTTATCGTGGATGGATGAAGAATTCGTACAAGGTTCTCCATGAGAAAACCCTATGCAATCGCTGAGTGGGGGTTTTCTCTGAACAAGCTGAGAAGGGACAAGGGGATTCAGGCCAAGTGAAATATTGCTGCTTCGTTCGTCCAGCTTACTGATAAAGCTGGAAAGGTGGGGTGTTTTGTGATTTGACGGCTCATTGGGCATTACTGCGACGCTACGACCGGGGTGTGTCTACCGTGCAGTTGTGCACTCTAATTTGGTGCATATGGCACATGGACCCCATTGCCAGATACCCCACATATCAGCGAAAGGAAGTAGAAAGACAGGAGTAAGTAGTTACACATAAATATATATTTGACAAAGAGATACTCCCTCTGTAAAGAAATATAAAAATATTTTATATCACAACTTTATACATAAGAAAAAACAAGGGGAATATATATAACATATATAATTATAAAAAACAGAGTTTTTTAACACAATATAGACGAGTTGGTGGTGATGGTGTCCCTGCCATCCTGTAATATAGGCCGTCCGATTTATATCTGAGGGTAGGAAGGAAACTATGGTAATTTTGCAAAAAGGTACCCACACACCTCTCCACACTTGCAAATAAGTCCTCCCCTCGTTCATCCTTGTCTCTCACAAGATAAAGTACTCATACAAATGCATCTTGATGTTACGTGCAACACACGTGCATTATGGGGGTTCAGCTGAGAATATAATACTCAGACAGGCTCACGGTTCTAGACTTTGGGCCACAGGCCGGTGGGCCTGCATGTTTGGGGGCCCATGTGATCTACCTCAGCGCTTTTCATATTGCAAGCGATCGGTACAACGCTAGTTTTAGATGCGGTTGCAAGGCGAACACACAAAATTGAGTAAAGCACGGCAGCTGTTAGAATGAAATCAAACAACAGTTCCTAACCAGCAATCTAAGTTGCAATTCTATCAACGATATACCATGTGATAAATAATACTGTCGTACTACTTGTACACACATGACACTTGTTTCACCATGCCATATTATTACATCAAAAATCTCTCGGAGGATGGATCAGTTCGGCAGTTGCGTGCTGCTACTAAAGAATTTTAAAGTGGGTTTGGAACAGCTCTGCTTGCCGAGAAAGTTCCATTTTGAGATCATCCCCTACCGCAAGATATGATTTAGATTTAAACCTTGACCATCCTTTAGCATCAGTCATCATGTGACCATCCTTTGTACTTACGGTATATTGAGCAGGTTCATTCACACCAAGGCTGCACATGGTAAGAGAAACTTGGCCATGGTCGCCCGGATTGTTGGACGACTCCCTCGTTGCTCTAGGAATTCTTTGTTTGCAAACAGGAAGACATACACAAACAGTTAGATCAACACAGTGAATCATGTGAAACAACATGGAAAGAAAAAATAACGAAGCACTTGGGCGGTCAATGCTTACCAAGAAGGTGGACATGTCGGGTTTTGTAAGGACTTTGGTATATGAAGTGCGAACTGCAGCCCAGTCTGTTGCCGGTGCAACTGCTGGTTCCGTTGCTGCTGCACGAGCCAGAGAAGATGCAAGTGCAAGTGTTGGTGCAGGTGCCGAAGCCATTGCTGGTGGCCGTGCCGGTGTGACCGGTAGTGCCGCTGCTGTTGTCGGAGATGGTGATCCTTGTAGAGCTGGTGCCGGTGTCGATGCCCGATCCTTTGGTAGATCAGCCTGATCCGCTGACGCGGTCGGTGCCCAATCCTCAGCTGGATCAGACTAAGCTGTTGCTGCTGTCAGTGCTAGAGCAACTGCCGGTGCCAGATCCATTGCTGAAGGTGGTACCGATGTGCGAGACAACGACGATCGTGTCTGGTTTGCTATGATCAGCTTTCTAACTTGAGTAGGCTCTCTAATCGTGATCCAGTCTTTTTCTTCATTTCTTTTAAACACGAGAAGGACTAATTGTGGCGTGTTTGTTAAACCAAACTATAGTTCATCATAGGGATTCAGCTTGAACTCAGTCAACAGACTGATCCAATTTTTTCCAGTAATATAAGTGATGGACAGTGCCTTCTTTAGTGACACGACATAAAAGTAAAACCTGCAAAAATATCCGTCATAGAGCAAACCAAACGGTTTATTCTGTGATGAATTTCACATGGCAAAACCTGCATCGTAAAATTGCAGCAAAAGAAAGAAAACATGACACTAAATCAATAAGATTTAGACAGTAAATGAATAAGATTTACATTATGTGACACGAGTGAATCCTTAACAGGAAATCACTATGTTGAAGTACTAAACAGAAGATTGATCGTCCAACTACGCGTGGCATGTAGGGCCCCCGCCTACTCCCACAAGCAGGACAGTCCAAAGGTCGTGACAAATCGTATGGACCGAACATCCATGGGACTGGAAATCCTGGTGGGTGCGATACGCCCTGTAATGCATACAGATATTGGAGTGTAACCATAATTGATAAACCGTCCTCACAAAAAAGATGATTTGGATACTTCAAAATATACAGACTAAATTGAGTGGATAGACATTAACATAGACTGTTCTTAGGACTCACCACACACCAAAAGCGGCAGTACTAAACAATACAGGGTTCACAAACACAAATCAAGTACTGAACAATAGTACTTACTATAGACAAGCAAAGTTGCACTAATTAAAATCCACAGACTATTTCTTGCCACCGACCTACGGGATGAACCCCGCATAATAGACCAGGCCATGGACTTCGTGAGAGATGTCCACCGGCGCCATCACCATCTCGTTAACCTTCGAGAACCTAACAGAGTGGCCTTTCCACTCATACACATGACGATGAAGACAAGCCGGATCAGATTTGTCTAGAAGCTTTACAAGAACCACACCCTTCATAATTGAAGGCATAGCCAGGAAATTGTTGTGGTCAAGTACAACCTCGAGAACACGCCTGACAACAATGCTACAGGAAAACACTAGTTCAGGACATGTTGCGACAAGGACAGAACAGCTGGATAGTTTAGCAGTAGAACTCATTCTCAGGTCTTCTAGTTCACAAGGCCTGACTTTGACAACTTCATCTCCATCGCAGACATGGTTCTAATTCAAACAGAAATCAAATATTTTATTACTACCTCCGTTCAGAAATATAAGATGATTTTCGATATTTTACTCCATATATAACTACATATACGCATAGAAATGAGTGAACAAAGACACTAGAACATGTCTTCAAAGGCATGAGAGCAGAGGGCTTACTTGCAATATCCATAACACAAGTTACTTAGGAAAATATACCCTCTTCAAAGGTAGCATTGATGTTCATAAAGTAGTTGAAAGTAATCTATAAGAAATCAGTGTCAACCTCTCGCATGTTTTGGTCAAAAGGGGAATTTAGAACTGTCATTTGGCACACAAAAATCACATGCAAGATCACCCAGAAAGTTGTACTACTAGTACTAGTACTGCGTGTTAGATGAAAAAATACGATCAAGATCGAGAAAAAGATTGTCAAGAAGAGATATTACCTGGACTTGCTTAATGAGGGATCCCGGAGAAGGGGGCTTGGACAGGGCGATGGCTTTGAGCATGTCTGTGGTAGTCTCAGCGGGGTGCTTGCGCTTCTTCGTACTATGAGCCTCGATGGTTTTGGCCAGAGCCATAGACATCACTTCGGCCGGTGCTACAACATCCATCAAGAAACTATCAAATAGAAATAAAAGAAAAGAAACCATAATCACAAACCCAAAAGAAGAAGAAAGAGGGGGTTATAGGATCAGTCTCAGGGATGCAAGACCCGGCCTTGGCCAGAATCAACACCATTGATGCGCTCACCTTTCCTTCTTTGGGAGAGAAGAACAATGGCAGAAGCAGGTCGGGGTTTTCTTGAAGAAATGAGGAACAAGATGAGGGACAAGCGAGTGGGGGTTTTCTTCAAGAGAGGAAGCTGAGAGAGAAGAGTGAAATAATGGTTGCTTCGTCCATCAAACTTACTGCTGGAAAGGAGGGGGTTTTATGATTTGACGGCTCATTGGGCATTACTGCGGCGCTTCGATCGGGGTAGTCTACCGTGTAGTTGGGCACTCTACTACGGAGTAATTTAGTGCATGGCTGGTGGACCCCGATGCTGGCTGTCCCACACGTCGGCGAAAGTGAGTAGCAAGGTTCCCGACGACCGTCGAGGAGTATCCGCATGGTAGAGCCTGTCCACTATTTTTCTGAAGAAAAAAATGATTACAGCAAGCGTTTCCACTCTTACGATGGAGGACTGCGAAACACGGCAGCCACTTGAACATACGCAATGCTCCTAGTACTAGGAATGTGTAGTGGTTCATACGTTAGTACTACATAATCTTGTTGCTAGCATAGTAAGATATGATGACAACAAATGATGTTGTGCGTATGTCAACTATATGAACAATAATGTAACATAGTACCGCTTTTTCGACTGTCCGGTCGAGAATGAACGGTGAGATCAATGTTAACAGAACTAGGTCTACAGCGCACGGAGAGTATGGTGCTACAGTACTCCACGAAACATGAAACATATGAAGCATGAATCGGTGTTAGGCAGGGTGTATGAAGCGTGCATGGGATGGGAGCAAAAGTTCCCTTCTCGACCCACTTTTGGGTGTTTGGCAGAGTGCATGAAGGGTGCATGAGTCCACACTAGTAGGTTAACATAAATACACGATGAGGGAACAACTATATTGAGATGAGAATGCAACCAAACACACCCACACGCTTTGTGCTACAGTGACCGATTTGCACTGTCTGAGTTTGATCCAACGGTCATGTTGCGCTGAGACATGGACATGCCCATGCAGAGGACACCTAAACACCACCAAAGTGCCTCTGCTTCTCGAGGCGCATGACGTTGGTGATGCAGGGTGCAGCCGCCCGCAGAGCCCGCTCCTGGTCGACGGTAGCCCGCAACCCCTCCTTGTCCAGCTCTGCCGCCACCATAGCGCGGAGACGGCTCAGCTCCTCGAAGATATAGGTGAAGAAGGAGACTAGGTCAGGAAGCCATAGCTCATTGAAGTCGACAGGGTGGTCGGACGTGTTTAGCTCGACGGCCAGCATGGTCGCTCTGGCATGACGGTAGGCATCGTGTAGCCGCAACACATGCGTGGCAACTTGGTCCACCAAGTGGCTGAGGTGATCCTGGACCTCGTCACGATCAGACCGCTCGCGCTCCAGCCGGCTCCCCTGACGGCCTATCGTATCCCACGCTTTCTGGAGCAACGTCGCCGATGCCTCGATCATCTTTGTGGCGGACGCATGCCGCTTTTGAAGCTCCGTGAACTCCCGCATAAAGCGGAGGAGCATGGCACTCCTCTCCTCCTTGAGCTCACGGAGCTCCATGTCCTTGGCCCTGAGCTCCACATCCTTGGCCTAGAGCTCCTATCTCAGGCGCCTCACCTCAGACTTCGTGATCTGCTGCGCCGCCACGACACCAGGTAGAAACAATGGGGAGAGGAAGCAAAGGGGGTGAAACGGCAAAAAGTCAATGCAATCTAAGAGAAGGCGGAGGGAGCCAGCCGAGGAGCGGGGTGAATCTTTTGGTTTTCACCATGGGAAAACACCAGTCGACGACTTTTCACATCTGCGAGCAGTGGGTTTTACAGGTGGAGTCATCGTGACTAATTGCTACCGCGCCTGCCGCACCCAAAGACCTAAGCAACTCCGCGATGGATATTTAAATTTACCTGCCGGCAAGGAGATAAAAAAGGGGTGAAAAAACAAATGTGGCGGCGGCCTAGCTAATTGGTCGCACTAGCCCAACTAGCTAGCCACCATGCTTCACTGATGTACTCGGCGGGAAAGGTGGTCTTTCATGATTTGACGACTCATTTGGTTGCTTCGGCGCTACGACCAAGGAGGACCCAGAAAACGCGCGGTAGGGCATCCCACGTATCAGCAAGGAAGAATATATGCGTGCACCACCCGGGACGACCCCGAAACTGCGAGGTAGGGTGTGCCACATCTCGGCACGGAGGAAAAATGTGCGTGTAAAATTATACTGCATCAGACGTACTACATATGGTTCGACCTCGGGACCCAGCCAGTCAGTCGAAAACACCCCACTAGCCACACAACTTCATCAAGCTAACGTGGCATGGAGGATAGGTGTTGTTAGTTCCGTCTCGACCAGCCACAATGTCTCTTGTTCTAGGCGATTATTCTATTTTCCAAGCATTTTTAGTTATAATAACACCACGGCAAGCTAGCGCTGCTCTGCGTGTGTGCCCATGTGTCTAAAGGTTAGACGATGGAGAGGAGAGAGAGATTGCAGACCTGGAACCAACTAGTAAGTGTGTAACACCCACAATGTCGCTATATCTCCCATGTGTAGGGGCACAACTTAGAGGCATAGCCGCATGGTAGTCTTGTCGCAAGAGGGGTAATCTTCACACATCCTATGTACTGAATAACAAAGGGATAAGGAGTTGGCTTACAATCGCCACTTCACACAATACGTAAATAAATCATACATCATCCAAAGTACAATCAAAGGTCCGACTACAGAACCAAAATAAAAGAAGACAACCCCAAATGCTAGATCCCCGATCGTCCCAACTAGGCTCAACTACTGATCATCAGAAAAAGAAACATATTAACGACCCAAGTCTTTGTCAAACTCCCACTTGAGTTTGGTAGCAACGCCTGGACTGGTTTCGTCGGCACCTGCGATTGTTTGGAAGTATCCGTGAGTCACGAGGACTCAGCAATCTCACACCCGCGAGATCAAGACTATTTAAGCTTGTGGGTAGGACAAGGTAGTGAGGTGGAGCTACGGCAAGCACTAAGCATACATGGTGGCTATCATACGCAAATGAGAGCGAGAAGAGAAGCAACGCAATGGTCAAGAAGCTAGAAATGATCAAGAAGTGATCCTGAAGCTACTTACGTTCAAGCATAACACAAGGCCGTGTTCACTTCCCGGACATAGCCGAAAAGAGACCATCACCGCTACACACGCGGTTGATTCATTTTATTTAAGTTAAGTGTCAACTGCTCTACAACCGGATATTAACAAATTCCCATCTGCCACATAACCGCGGGCACGGCTCTTGAAAGTTTACACCCTGCAGGGGTGTCCCAACTTAGACCATCACAAGCTCTCACGGTCAAAGAAGGATATTCCTTCTCCCGGGAAGACCCGATCAGTCTCGGAATCCCAGTTACAAGACATTTCGACAATTGTAAAACAAGACCAGCAAAGCCGCCCGATGTGCCGACAAATCCCGATAGGAGTCGCACGTATCTTGTTCTTAGTGCACACCGGATGAGACTAGCTATGAGTAAAACCAACCCTCAAGTTTCCCCGAGGTGGCCTCGCAGGAAGCTCATTTTGGACCAACACTCGGAGGAGCACTGGCCCGCGGGGTTTAAAATAAAGATGACCCTTGAGTCTGCAGAACCCAAGGGAAAGGTATATGGTGGTAGGTAGGCAAATGGTAAAACCAAGGCTGGGCCTTGCTGGAAGAGTTTTATTCAAGGCAAACTGTCAAGGGGTTCCCATAACACCCAACCGAGTAAGGAACACAAAATCAAGGAACATAACACCAGTATGACGGAAACTAAGGCGACAAGAGTGGAACAAAACACCAGGCATAAGGCCGAGCCTTCCACCTTTACCAAGTATATATATGCATTAAAGTAAATAAGATATAATAATGATATCCCAACAATATCCATGTTCCAACATGGAACAAACTTCAACTTCACCTGCAACTAGCAACGCTATAAGAGGGGGTTGAGCAAAAGCGGTAACATAGCCAAACAATGGTTTGCTAGGAAAGGTGGGTTAGAGGCTTGACATGGCAATATGGGAGGCATGATAAGCAACTGGTAGGTAGCGTCACATAGCGATAGAGCGAACAACTAGCAAAGCAAAGATAGAAGTGATTTCGAGGGTATGGTCATCTTGCCTGCAAAGTTCTCAGACTTGTCGAAAGCTTGATCCTCGTAAGTGTACTCAATAGGTTCCTCATTCACGTACTCATCTCCCGGTTCTACCCAAGGCAAGAACACAAGAAATGGAACACCAATCAATCACGATGCAATCCACAAGCAACATGATGCAAAACATGGCATGATATGCAAGATATGATATGCAATGCATATGCGTGCTCCGGAAGGGAAAGAAAGATAAAGGCATCAACTTGGCAAACCAAGTATGCTGCTGGAAAAAGGAGATGATTTCGGTTGAAGTCGATATAAAGATCACCGGAAACGGATGCACGGTTTGCAAATGGCAAGCATCACAAGAATGACGCAAAACTGCGATTAACAGCACGATGCCACTTAGAAGGCAACACGAAAGTAAGCTACTGCACTCCAACATAACAACAAAGCATATGGAAGTGATTTACAAGAGATGCTTCACAAAACATGAACACTGAGCTATGGCTAAATCACACTAGAACAGGTTCGAACAAGCATGGGAAAAGTGCAAAAGATATCAGCATCACAGACTACGAGAACATATCGTAGCAAACCAAGGCATGGCATGATTCTAATAAAAGGATAGATCAGAAGTCCCTGACTGATCATTAGCCAAAAAGGCACAGAAGATATGATGGCACCCATGTAAACATAGCAAGTTTATTAACAGTTTCAGACTTAGCAGAAAAACAGAGCATGTCATAAACAGATTCATGGTAGCAACTTTGCGAGCTCATTGTAGCATGGATGGATAGAGCATAACCACAAGTTCAAAACATCCTTACTGAAGTATCCCAAAATAAGGATGGATCTCATTGTAGCATGAAGTTACATGGCATCTAAATAACAACATGAAAATCCTAAGTCCCTGGAAACAGCAACATCACGGAGCCTAGTTTGCATGCTTCTGCTAGTCATCGCATAGATCACAAAAAATACAACACAAGCACCTCTGTAAATATGGCATGATGTAGTTCAAAACACATGTAGACGTCAAGCTCATACGATGCACACATCAAATGCAACAAAAATGACAAAACCTCATAAACTGATAAGTACCAACAGTTAACATTTTATAGCACTCTTGCATCAATGAAAATGGCATCATAACAGATAGTAACATGCATGGAAAAGCTTCTAACATGAAGAGCTCAATTAAACGAACAATTTGACATATCATATGCAAGATTTGGAGCCACGGTCACCAAGATACGACATGTCAAAGAGGGCATGGAAATATCAGGATTTCAGGACTTAGGTGATTTTTACCCCGCGAAAAACTGGACGACGATGTTCCGGGACGGAGGGATCCGGGCACGGGGAGATGTTTGGTTGGGGCACCCGGTGGATCTGGTCAACCCCGCTACAGATCTCGGAGTTGACCGGAGGAGCTGCTCCGGCGACGAGGGATGGCGAGGGCGGCGGAGGGCGACGATCGGCGGCGAGAAGTGGCGACGGGGCGGCGCGCAGAGCTATGGGCGGCGCGGCGGCTTAAGAGAGGCGGCGGGCGGCAAGGAGGAAACAGGGCGGTGGCGGGGCCGGTTCGGGCCGCACGGGCCCGTTGCGGGCTCGCGGGCCAGCGGCGCGGGACATGGTGGCCGGACACGTGGCGTGTCATCACTGGCGCGGGAAGACGGCGCGAAGCGTCCGGCGGGCGGCGGAGTGGGAGGTTAGCTAGGGTTTCGTCTGCGTGAAAAATTCGGGGAGGGGCACCTATTTATAGATAGAATTAGGTAGGAGTGTCCAAATGAGTTGCGGTTTTCGCCCACATGATCGTGATCCGACGACGGACGGCATGGAGATGGTTTTAGATGGGTTATTGGGCTTTAACATGCAAGAGGCTTTTGCGGTTACTTGGTTAACCGTTGGAGCATCAAACGGCCTCCAAATGGAACGAAATTTAACAGGCGGTCTATCGGTGGTGTACCAAGGCCACTTGGCAAATCTTGGTCCATTCCGAGAACATTTAATTCGCGCTCACGAAAAGAGACAAGAGGGGTGCGCCAGTGCATGTGGGAGTGTCGGATTGCGAAATGGATAACAGGGAAAATGCTCGGATGCATGAGACGAACACGAATGCAAATGCGATGCACATGATGACATGATATGAAATGCATGAAATGAACAAAAAGCAACATGAAGACAAAACCCAACCATGAAGGGAATCTCATAACTTCAAGCCGAAAATGGCAAGAGTCGGATTTACAAATATGGCAAATTACATCCGGGGTGTTACAACACTCCACCACTACAAGAGGATCTCGTCCCGAGATCTAGGACTGAAAGAACTCCAGATATTCAGAACAAAGGTGGTCCTCATGCTCCCAGCTGGCTTCTCGGTCGGAATGGTGTGACCACTTCACTTTCAGGAATTTGATTGACTTGTTGCGAGTCTTGCACTCGGTTCTTCAAGAATAGCAATGGGATGCTCATGATAAGACAAATCTTCTTGGAGATCAATCTCTTCGAAGTTGATAGTGCACTCAGGAGTCTTGAAACACTTGCAAAGCTGTGACACGTGAAACACATCGTGCACGTTTGCGAAGTCGGACGGAAGTTCAAGTTGATAGGCGAGGTTGCCTCTTTTGCCAATGATCTTGAAAAAACCCGTGTATCTAGGGAAAGCTTCCCTTTGATACCGAAGCGATGAGTACCTTTCATTGGGGAGACGTGGAGGTAGACATGGTCTCCAATATCAAAAGCCAAGTCACGGTTCTTGCTATCATAGTAACTCTTCTGGCGCGATTGCGCGACTTTGAGATTTTCACGGATGACTTTGCACATTTCTTTAGCTTCTGTGATTAAGTCATTGCCAAGAAATTGGCGTTCACTAGTCTCTGACCAATTGAGAGGAGTACGACACTTCCTGCCATAGAGAATTTCGAATGGGGCCTTGCCCGAACTCGCTTGGAAGCTGTTGTTGTAGGGGAACTCTGCATATGGAAGACAATCTTCCCACTTCATACCGAAGGAAAAGGCACAAGCCCTAAGCATATCTTCAAGGATTTGATTGACTCGCTCGACTTGGCCACTAGTTTGAGGATGGAAAGTTGCGCTGAAGCGAATGTTGGTGCCCATGGCCTTATGGAAGGAGTCCAAGAACTTGGAGGTGAAAATGCTTCCATGATCTGAAGATATCAATTGTGGAATGCCATGCAAAGAGACAATCCTGGAGGTGTATAGCCTCGCCAACTAAGCTGTTGTGATAGATTCTTTGATTGGAAGGAAATGAGCCACTTTTGTAAGCTTGTCGATGACAACGAATATAGCATCATTTCCATGCTTGGACTTGGGAAATCCATTCACGAAGTCCATTTCAATATGGTCAAACTTCCATTCTGGAATAGCAAGAGGTTGGAGGAGACTAGCTGGCCGTTGGTGTTCTGCTTTCACCCTTCGGCAGACATCACATTCATTCATGAATTGAGCAATTTCTCGCTTCATTCGAGTCCACCAATACGACTGCTTGAGGTCATGGTACATCTTCATACTTCCAGGATGAATGGATAGAAGGGAATTGTGCGCCTCGTTCATAATGACTTTCCTTAGATCACCTTTAGGACCCACAATCCGGTCCTCGAAGAATAGAGTGTCTTTGTCATCAATGCGATAGCACTTGTATTTGGGTTGACTCTTAGCAATCCCATGTTTCACCTTCTTCACCATGGAATCCAGGAGTTGTGCCTCACGGATTTGATCTTCCAAAGTAGGAGAGACTTGGAGGTTGGCAAGAAAGCCTTGAGGAACAACTTGGATATTCAGTTTGTGGAAAGCTTCACAAAGGTCCGGTTCGAAGGGCTTGAGAATTAAGTTGTTGTAGTAATCCTTCCTGCTCAAAGCATCTACAATGACATTGGCCTTGCCTAGAGTATATTCAATACTCGGATTGTATTCTTGAATCATTTCGACCTAACGAGTCTGCCTGAGGTTGATGTTGGGTTGAGTGAAGATGTACTTGAGGCTCTTATGATCTGTGAAGATGTCCACTTTCCTTCCCAACAAGAGATGTCTCCACGTTAATAATGCATGTACATCTACCACCAACTGAAGGTCATGAGTGGGGTAGTTCCTTTCGTTGGGCTTCTACTGGCGAGAGGTATGGACCACAACTTTCTTCTCTTGCATTAACACAACACCGAGACCTTGTAAGGAGGCATCACAGATAACTTTGAATGGCTTGGATTCATCAGGAGGGGTCAAGACAGGAGCTATGACTAGCTTCTCTTTGAGGGTGTTGAAAGCAACGTCACACTCAGGCGTCCAGACATACTTGACATGATTCTAGAGGAGGTTGGAAAGAGGCTTTGCAATCTTAGAGAAATTCTCAATGAATCTTCGACAATAGCTTGCAAGCCCAAGAAAACTGCGGAGCTGCTTGAAATTCTGAGGAGGCTCCCAATTCACAATTGCAGACACCTTCTCAGGATTAACAGGGAGGCCCTTGGCGGATATGATATGGACAAGGTAAAGAACTTCGTCAAGCTAGAACTTAAAATTGGAAAACTTCACATAGAATTGATGCTCCCTGTGTTTGTCGAGCACCAATCCCAAATGCTTGGCATGATCCTCCTTGTTTTTGGAAAAGACCAAGATATCATCGAGATACACCAGGACGAAATCATTTGTGTACGGGTTGAAGATGAAGTTCATCATGCAAGAGAACGTTGGAGGAGCATTGACAAGGCCGAAAGACATGATAGTATATTCATAATAACCATAGCTTGTTGTGAATGCTGTCTTGGCGATATCTTCTTCACGAATGCGAATCTGATGATAACCCATACGGAGGTCAAGCTTGCAGAATACTTTAGCACCTTTAAGTTGCTCGAATAGCTCATTGATGTTGGGAAGTGGATACTTGTTCTTTATTGTCTTCTTTTTCAATGGACGGTAGTCGACACAAAGTTGGTCCATGCCATCCTTCTTCTAGACAAAAAGAAGACCACAACCCCATGGAGATGAACTCGGTTTGATAAGACCCAAACGCTCTTGTTCATCGAGTTGTTTCTTCAATTCCTTTGGTCTAAGCTTGTAAGGACTCTTGCAAACGGGGTCCGTGCCAGGCTCAAGATCGATAATGAATTCAACTGGCCAGTGAGGAGGCATTCCAGGAAGCTCTTCTGGAAAGACGTCTTGATATTCAGAAACTACTGGAATCTGAGAGATGGCATTCAACTCGCCCTTCTCATTGAGAGAAAACAGCCGAATGGTTTCGTCATGGGCGGCACAGATGATCACCTCCTCTGAAGAGTGTGTCAATTGAATTTCCCTGGCAGCACAATCAAGCTGAGACTTGTGCTTAGAAAGCTAGTCCATGCCGAGAATTAGATCAATATCCGAGTCACCAAGAACAATTGGAGAAGACAAAAATTTATAGTTTTCCATCTCGATACCGACATTCAGAACCATCATGCTAGAGCTCAACCGCTTAGCCAGAGAAACAACTTGCAAAGCTTTAGGTAATGCCTTAGTGCCAAAATTGTGCTTCGATGCAAAAGGATATGACATGAAAGAATGTGATGCACCACTATCAAATAAGACTTTTGCAGGAATATCATTAACTGGAAGATTACCCATGATCACTTCAGAAGAATCCTCTACCTAAGCTGCATTCATCATGTTCACCTTAGCATGCTTGGGATTATGCTTGACCATTGCATTGCTGGAAGATGTCACAGGAGGAGGAGGCGAAAGGCACCTTTGGTTGAAGCACTTGTTTGCATAGTGCCCTTTTATCTAACACTTGTTGAAAGTAACCTCTGAGAGCGGACGATGATAAGTAGCACTTGACTTTGGAGTTTGAGACTGAGCTTTGTTCTGATAGACTGGGTTGGGTGGGTGGGAAGATCCATTTCCACCTTTGCTCTTCTGCTGGTAGGGCTGACGAAACGGAGGAGGAGGCAACCAGAACTTCTGTTGCTTAGCTTCCAGTTGTGATGAAGAAGAAGATTGAACTGCATCCCTAACTCTCTTCTTAGATGCCTCACACTTGAGTTGAGCAGCTTCTTGCTTTAATGCCATGTTATAGAATTGATCGAACTTGGTCGGCTCAAGAAGCACGAGAGCTAACTACAGATCTTCTCTGAGGCCACCTCTGAATTGATAGATCATACTCTTATCATCAGGAACGTCTTGTTTAGCGAAGCGAGCAAGTTTCTGAAACTGGATATTGTATTGATACACGGACATGCTGCCTTGCTTAAGATTGCAGAACTCCTCACGCTTGCTCTCAGCAATGCTTGGTGGGATGTGATGAGCTTTGAAGTCTCGACGGAAATCATCCCAGGTAATCACACGACCTCCGCTGGAATCTCTGTATTGTTGAAACCACTTAACAGCTTGGTCCTTGAGTTGAAACGAAGCAAACTTGAAAAAGTCCTCAGGCTTGACATTGCTACATTCAAAATGCTTGCAAATGTCCACGAGCCAGTCGTCGGCGTCTGTGGCCTCGGCACACTTGCCGAAGGACTTTGGCTGGTTTGTGAGGAACTGGTTGAGGGTAGCAAATTGAGGCTGATTGTTGCCTTGGCCTTGATTTCCTTGGTTGCCTTTCCCTTGGTTGCGCTCTTGCAAGAGTTGCAAACGCATCTGAGTGTTGGTGTTGGTGGCTGCCATGACAGCTTGCCATGCCTCCGGAAGTGGAGGTGGTGGCGGAGGGTTCGACTGATCCCCATCATTGCGGTCCAAATTCTGACGCATTGGAGGAGCCATCCTGAAGAGGGTGACATCTGTTAGAATTTTTAAAAGATAGATATTCAAGCTGAATCAATGGATCGAAATTGCAACATATAGTCTCAGAATAAACATTCAAACAAGAATGAATGAATGAATTCCAAAGTAAATCATCACATGTCCATAAGGTTGAGAAGCCACTTAGATAAAGGTAGATGAATAAAGAAACAAGGTACGGATATGAACAAATGAGTGGTAAGGATTACCCAATCACAAACCAAATATCTGCGGAAAGAAATACTAGAGCTACTAGAATTCCCACCTATAAAACTCCTGAAACTTTCTGGTTATGCAATCAGGTGTTGGGGATACAGGGGAAGCATAATATCTCACCCAAACTAACGATTCCTACATCCAGTTGTATCCATCCTTCAACACATAACCAAGAAATCTTTGGAAATCATGTACCTCAACCTTCAAAAAAGCCTCCGTTATACGAGTTATGGCAATACTCCCGAACTCCCGCCCCAATACTGGGTGGCGTCGAGGTTATCTCATCAACAAGTAAATAAAAGATATTTTTGATGTCGGCGAACTCAGGTATTCCAGAACTGCAACGATAGAATTGTGACGACAACACCTCAAACCTCAACTCCCCGGGACACTGCCACAACCCCTAAATGTCACGAGGCACCAAGAATAATGTTCTCGTCACTATACTACCGGAACGATTCCAAGATACCAGCGTGATCCTAAATTTTTTTTCGTGAAATTTGAGGAGAGGAGAGTAAAAACTTCTACGTCAGGAGGCCTCAACAGAGCGACGAAGGGACTGAGGAGTAAAAACAATTCTACTCTCTGATATATATAATCCTAAGACTCAAAACATTTTGTTCTAGACTCAACAACGTCAACGATTCGATCAAGCAGGGGGCTCCTAAGTCGGGGATGGCTCTGATTACCAACTTGTAACACCCACAATGCGGCTATATCTCCCACGTGTTAGGGCACGACTTAGAGGCATAGCCGCATGGTAGGCTTGTCGCAAGAGGGGTAATCTTCACACATCCCATGTACTGAATAAGAAAGGGATAAGGAGTTGGCTTACAATCGCCACTTCACACAATATATAAATAAATAATACACCATCCAAAGTACAATCAAAGGTCCGACTATGGAACTAAAATAAAAGAAGACAACCCCAAATGCTCGATCCCCTATCATCCCAACTGGGCTCCACTACTGATCATCAGGAAAAGAAACATAGTAACAACCCAAGTCTTCATCGAACTCCCACTTGAGTTCGGTAGCACCGCCTGCACTGGTTTCGTCAGCGCCTGCAACTGTTTGGAAGTATCTGTGAGTCACGTGGACTCTGGAATCTCACACCCACAAGATCAAGACTATTTAAGCTTACAGGTAGGAGAAGGTAGTGAGGTGGAGCTGCAGCAAGCACAAAGCATATATGGTGTCTATCATATGGAAATGAGAGCGAGAATAGAAGCAACACAATGGTCGAGAAGCTAGAAATGATCAAGAAGTGATCCTAAAGCTACTTACGTTCAAGCATAACACAAGGTGGTGTTCACTTCCTGGACTCCATCGAAAAGAGACCATCATGGCTACACCCGCGGTTGATTCATTTTATTTAAGTTAAGTGTCAAGTTCTCTACAACCGGATATTAACAAATTCCCATTTGCCACATAACCACGGGCATGGCTCTCAAAAGTTTATACCCTGCAGGGGTGTCCCAACTTAGACCATCACAAGCTCTCATGATCAAAGAAGGATATTCCTTCTCCTAGGAAGACCCGATCAGTCTTGGAATCCTAGTTACAAGACATTTCGACAATGGTAAAACAAGACCAGCAAAGCCGCCCGATGTGCCGACAAATCCCGATAGGAGTCGGACGTATCTCATTCTCAGGGCACACCGGATGAGACTAGCTACGAGTAAAACCAACCCTCAAGTTTACCCCCGAGGTGGCCCTGCAGGCAACTCGGTTCGGACCAACACTCAGAGGAGCACTGCCGGGGGGGGGGGGGGTTAAAATAAAGATGACCCTTGAGTCTGCAGAACCTAAGGGAAAGGTATATGGTGGTAGGTAGGCAAATGGTAAAACCAAGGTTGGGCCTTGCTGGAGGAGTTTTATTCAAGTCGAACTGTCAAGGGGTTCCCATAACACCCAACCTCGTAAGGAACGCAAAATCAAGGAAGATAACATCGGTATGACGGAAACTAAGGCGGCAAGAGTGGAACAAAACACCAGGCCTAAGGCCGAGCCTTCCACCCTTTACCAAGTATATATATGCATTAAAGTAAATAAGATATAATAATGACATCCCAACAATATCCATGTTCCAACATGGAACAAACTTCAACTTCACCTGCAACTAACAACGCTATAAGAGGGGCTGAGCAAAAGCAGTAAAATAGCCAAACAATGGTTTGCTAGGAAAGGTGGGTTAGAGGCTTGCCATGGCAATATGGGAGGCATGATAACCAAGTGGTAGGTAGCGTGACATAGCGATAGAGGAACAACTAGCAATGCAAAGATAGAAGTCATTTCGAGGGTATGGTCATATTGCCTGCAAAGTTCTCAGAGTTGTCGAAAGCTTGATCCTCGTAAGCGTACTCAACAGGTTCCTCGTTCACGTACTCGTCTCCCGGCTCTTGCCAAGGCAAGAACACAAGCAATAGAACAACAATCAATCACGGTGCAGTGCACAAGCAACATGATGCAAAGCATGGCATGATATGCAAGATATGATATGCAATGAATATGCGTGCTTTGGAAGGGAAAGAATGATCAAGGCATCAAGTTGGCAAACCAAGTATGACGCTAGAAAGAGGAGATGATTTCGGTTTAAATCGATATAAAGATCACCGGAAACAGACGCACGGTTTGCAAATGGCAAGTATCACAAGAATGACGCAAAACTGCGATTAACAACACGATGCCACTTACAATGTAACAAGAAACTAAGCTACTGCACTCCAACATAACTACAAAGCATATGGAGGTGATTTACAAGAGATTCTTGACAAAACATGAACACTGAGCTATGGATAAATCACACTAGAACAGGTTCAAACAAGCATGGCAAAAGTGCAAAAGATATCAGCATCACAGACTTTGTGAAAATACTAACATGTCAAAATCAACATCAAG
Source organism: Triticum aestivum (assembly GCF_018294505.1). Classification (NCBI taxonomy): domain Eukaryota; kingdom Viridiplantae; phylum Streptophyta; class Magnoliopsida; order Poales; family Poaceae; genus Triticum; species Triticum aestivum. The sequence goes on along the minus strand of NC_057797.1, from coordinate 288,958,347 downwards.
AAGCAATGTCTAGAGCAAGCAAACATGATGCTACGAGAACATATCGTAGAAAACCAAGGCATGGTATAATTCTAATAAAAGCATAGATCAAAAGTCCCTTACTGATCATGAGCCAAAAAGGCACAGAAGATACGATGACACCCATGTAAACATAGCAAGTTTTATTAACAGTTTCAGACTTAATAGAAAAACAGATCATGTCATAAACAGATTCATGATAGCAACTTTGCGAGCTCATGCCACTCACCACAAAGCATTGCTTGATAACATAAGCATACCAATAGAAAGATGACATGTTCATGAAGCTAACCATGGCAAGAGCAAGTTCATACGATGCATGGATCACTAGCAACAACCATGGAAAAATTGATTAACTCCATAATTGCCAGGAACATTTTAACAATCTGCCAGGAACATTTTATAACAAAAGTAGAGCAAAAACAAGACATGCTAGACAACTCCATAATTGCAAACAGGGCCATGGATGGATAGAGCATAACCACAAGTTCAAAACATCCTTACTAAAGTATCCCAAAATAAGCATGGATCTCACTGTAGCATGAAGTTACATGGCATCAAAATAATAGCAGGAAAAGGACATAGCAAAATCCTAAGTCCCTGAAAACAGCAACATCACGGAGCCTAGTTTGCATGCTTGTGCTAGTCACCACATAGATCACAAAAAATACAAGACAACCATCTCTGTAAAGATGGCCTGATGTAGTTCAAAACACATGTAGACCTCAAGCTCATATGATGCACACATCAAATGCAACAAAAATGACAAAACCTCATAAACTGATAGGTACCAACAGTTAACATTTTATAGCACACTTGCATCAATGAAAATAGCATCATAACAGAGAGTAACATGCATTGAAAAGCTTCTACCATGAAGAGCTCAGTGGACGAACAATTCGACATATCATATGCAAGATTTGGAGCCAAGGTCACCAAGATACGACATGTCAAAGAGGGCATGAAAATATCAGGATTTCAGGACCTCAGTGATTTTTACCCCGCGAAAAACTGGACGAAGATGTTCCGGGACAGAGGGATCCGGGCACGGTGAGATGTTTGGTTGGGGCACCCGGTGGATCTGGTCCACCCTGCTGCAGATCTCGCTAGAGTTGACCGGAGGAGCTGCTCCGGTGACGAGGGACGGCAAGGGCGGCGGAGGGAGGTGTGTGAGCAGAGCGCTGCACCAGCTGACAGGAGGCATGCGAGCAGACCGCTGCTCTGTCTCACCGGGAGGCTGATACGTCTCCGCCGTATCTATAATTTTTTATTGTTCCATGCCAATATCATACAACTTTCATATACTTTTGGCAACTTTTATAATATTTTTGGGACTAACATATTGATCCAGTGCCCAGTGCCAGTTCCTATTTGTTGCATGTTTTTTGTTTTGCAGAATATCCATATCAAACGGAGTCCAAACGGGATAAAAACGGACGGAGATTATTTTTGGAATATTCGGAGAATATTGGAAGAAAAATCCGTGCGAGACGGTGCCCGAGGGAGGCACGAGGCAGGGGGCGCGCCCCTGACCCTCGTGGCCCCCCATAAGGTGGTTAATGCTATTCTTTTGCCGCAAGAAAGCTAATTTTCAGAGAAAAAAATCTCGGCGAAGGTTTCAGTCCAATCGGAGTTACGAAACTCCATATATATACGAAATGGTGAAAGGGCAGCCGGGGGAAACACATATACAGAGACAGACAAAGAGATAGATCCATCTCGGAGGGGCTCTCGCCCCTCCCATGTGATGGAGACCAAGGAACAGAGGGGAAAACCTTCTCCCATCTAGGGAGGAGGTCAAGGAAGAAGAAGAAGAAGGGGGCCCTCTCCCCCTCTCTTCCGGTGGCGCCGGAACACCGCCGGGGCCATCATCATCACCACAATCTTCACCAACAACTTCACCACCATCATCACCAACTCTTACTCCCTCTATGCAACGGTGTAACCTCTCTTTTACCGCTGTAATCTCTACTTCAACATGCTGCTCAACGCTATATATTATTTCCCAATGATGTGTGGCTATCCTATGATGTTTGAGTAGATCCATTTTGTCCTATGGGTTATTTGATGATCGTGATTGGTTTGAGTTGCATGTTTTATTATTGGTGCTGTCCTATGGTGCTCTCCGTATCGCGCAAGCGTGAGGGATTCCCGCTGTAGGGTTTGCAATATGTTCATGATTTGCTTCTGGTGGGTGGCGTGAGTAACAGAAGCACAGTCCCGAGTAAGTAGGTTGTTTGCGTATGGGATAAAGAGGACTTGATACTTTAATGCTATTGTTAGGTTTTACCTTAATGATCTTTAGTAGTTGCGGATGCTTGCTAGAGTTCCAATCATAAGTGCATATGATCCAAGTAGAGGAAGTATGTTAGCTTATGCCTCTTCCTCATATAAAATAGCAATAATGATTACCGGTCTAGTTATCGATTTCCTAGGGACAAATAACTTTCTCGTAACAAAAAGTTCTTTTCAAAAACTAACTTAGTTGTGTCTTTACATAAACAGCCCCTACTTTTTATTTACGTAATCTTTATTATCTTGCAAACTTATCCAACAACACCTACAAAGTACTTCTAGTTTCATAGTTGTTCTAGGTAAAGCGAACATCAAGCGTGCGTAGAGTTGTATCGGTGGTCGATACAATTGGAGGGAATATTTGTTCTGCCTTTAGCTCATCGTTGGGTTCGACACTCTTACTTATCGAAAGAGGCGACAATTGATCCGCTATACTTGTGGGTTATCAAGACCTTTTTCTGGCGCGGTTGCCAGGGAGTCATAGCGTGGGGTGAATATTCTCGTGTGTGCTTGTTTGCTTTATCACTAAGTAATTTTTATTTGATGTTCTTAGTTGTTCTCTATCTGTAGTCATGGATATGGAACACGAAATACAAAAAAATTAGGTGTACCTGCTACTCATGGAGATGGGGAACCTCCTAAAACCCTCGATGCTCATTATGTGAAAGATATTATGTACTACTTTTCATAATCCCGAGAAAACCCCATTCAATTATGTTATAGGAGACACGTTGGATCAACGTGAATACTTTAGGGATTATCGCTTGACTCAAAAGGGGAAAGTATTATGAGATCAAATTCATATGTTGCATTGGTATGCTTGGCAACTTTGCTTGAGATACGATTATACTTGTTGCTCTAGGATGAAGGCTCCACACCTTCCCTTTTCACAAATTTAATGATGATAAAACCTTGGATTCTTATGCTAATGGTATATATGATTACTATGATGTCGAACAAATAGAAGAATTTGTTGCTTTTATGGGTGCTTATGAAATTGAATATTTGTTTAAAGTGTGTGCAAATTTTGATGATTCAGTTTATAGATCTGAAAATTTAGCTATCCTTAAATATTTCTATGAGAATTATGAATTCAATGCCGATATTTTGTAGGAGTTTATGGAAGAAGAAATTGATGAAACTATGAGCTCATTGGATGAAAAAGATGATGAGGAGAGCGAAGAACAAAAGGAGGAAGAGCAGATTAGCTTCCCGTGCCCACCTTCTAATGAGAGTAACTCTTCAACTCATACATTATTTAATTTCCCTTCGTGCTTACCGAAGGATGATTGCTATGATGATTGTTATGATCCCGTTGATTCTCTTGAAATATCCCTTTTTGATGATGCTTGCTATGCTTGTGGCCAAGATGCCAATATAAATTATGCTCATGGAGATGAACTTGCTATAGTTCCTTAAGTTAAACATGAAATTGTTGCTATTGCACCCATGCATGATAGTCCTATTATCCTTCTGAATTCTCCCGACTACACTATACCGGAGAAGTTTACCCTTATTAAGGATTATATTAATGGGTTGCGTTTTACTATTACACATGATGATTTTGATGAATATAATATGCATGTGCTTGATGCTCCTACTTGCAATTATTATGAGAGAGGAACTATATCTCCACCTCTCTATGTTTCCAATACGATAAAATTGCAACAAACTGTTTATACTATGCATTGGCCTTTACTATGTGTGCATGAATTGTTCTTTTATGACATGCCGATGCATAGGAAGAGAGTTAGAATTCGTTGTTGCATGATGTATGTGACTTTGTGCTCACTATTAAATTAAAAATCATTGTTGATTCAAATTGGCTTTGATATACCTTGGGATCCGGGTGGATTCATTACTGGAGCACTTTATGCCTAGATTAGTGGATTCAAAGAAAGCGCTACCAGGGAGACAACCCGGAAGTTTTAGAGAGTCATTTAATTCTGTTGTGTGCTTTTATAAGGTTTAAAAATAAAACTAATGTGCCAAGGATTGCCTTTAGGATGTTTTAGATGCTTGTTGGTTTGTACGGTGCAGGACAGAAACTTTGGCTGTAGTGCGCGATTTTATATTTTTTACTGGAACATCAAACGGTTCTGAAACTTTTTGCACTGTATTTCTATAAACATTGTTTATTTTTCCTAATTTTTTTAGAATTTTGGAGTACCATAGGTGTGGTGAATGTTCAGATTATTACAGACTGTTCTGTTTTAGACAGATTCTGTTTTTGATGCATAGTTTGCTTGTTTTGATGAAACTATCGATTTATATCAGTGGATAAAGCCATGGAAAAGTTATATTACAGTAGCTACATTTGAAAAACAAAATATGAACTGGTTTACAACGGTACTTAGATTATTGATTTGCTTTATTATACTAACGGATCTTACCGAGTTTTCTGTTGAAGTTTTGTGTGGATGAAGTGTTCGATGATCGAGAAGGTCTTGATATGAGAAGAAGGAGGAGAGGCAAGAGCTCAAACTTGGGGATGCCCCAGGCACCCCAAGTAAATATTCAAGGAGACTCAAGCGTCAAAGCTTGGGGATGCCCTGGAAGGCATCCCCTTCTTCAACAAGTATCGGTATGTTTTCGGATTCGTTTCGTTCATGGGATATGTGCAATCTTGGAGCGTATTTTGCATTTAGTTTTCACTTTTCTTTTATGCACCATGCTGGTATGAGATAGTCCTTGGTTGATTTATAGAATGCTAATTGCACTTCACTTATATCTTTTGAGTATGGCTTTATAGAATGCTTCATGTGCTTCACTTATATCATTTGAAGTTTGGATTGCCTGTTTCTCTTTACATAGAAAACCGCCATTTGTAGAATGCTATTTTAATTCACTTATATTTGTTAGAGCATGGGCATATATTTTTTTAGAAAGAATTAAACTCTCTTGCTTCACTTATATCTATTTAGAGAGATGACAGTAATTGGTCATTCACATGGTTAGTCATAAAATCCTACATAAAACTTGTAGATAACCGAATATGATATGTTTGATTCCTTGCAATAGTTTTGCGATATAAAGATGGTGATATTAGAGTCATCCTAGTGGGTAGTTGTGGATTTTAGAAATACTTGTGTTGAGGTTTGTGATTCCCGTAGCATGCACGTATGGTGAACCGTTATGTGATGAAGTGGGAGCATGATTTATTGATTGATTGTCTTCCTTATGAGTGGCGGTCGGGGACGAGCGATGGTCTTTTCCTACCAATCTATCCCCCTAGTAGCATGCACATAGTACTTTGGTTCGATAGCTAATAGTCTTTTGCAATAAGTATGTGAGTTCTTTATGACTAATGTTGAGTCCATGGATTATACACACTCTCACCTTTACATCATTGCTAGACTCTCTAGTATCCCGCAACTTTCGTTGGTACCATAGACCCACTATATACCTTCCTCAAAACAGCCACCATACCTACCTATCATGGCATTTCCATAGCCATTCCAAGATATATTGCCATGCAACTTCCATCATCATCATATACATGACTTGATCATTCATTGTCATATTGCTTTGCATGATCATAAGATAGCTAGCATGATGTTTTCATGGCTTGTCCATTTTTTGATGTCATTGCTATGCTAGATCATTGCACATCTTGGTACACTGCCGACGGCATTCATATAGAGTCATATCTTTGTTCTAGTATCGAGTTGTAATATTGAGTTGTAAGTAAATAAAAGTGTGATGATCATCATTATTAGAGCATTGCCCTAGTGAGGAAAGGATGATGGAGACTATGATCCCCCCACAAGTCGGGATGAGACTCCGGACTTTAAAAATAAATAAAAGAGGCAAAAGAATCCCAAATAAAAAAAGAGGCCAAAGAAGCCCACCAAAAAAAGAAAAAAAGAAAAAATGAGAGAAAAAGAGAGAAGGGGCAATGTTACTATCCTTTTACCACACTTGTGCTTCAGAGTAGCACCATGGTCTTCATATGGAGAGACTCTTGAGTTATCACTTTCATATACTAGTGGGAATTTTCATTACAAAACTTGGCTTGTATATTCCAATGATGGGTTTCGTCAAATTGCCCTAGGTCTTCGTGAGCAAGCAAGTTGGATTCAAACCCACTTGGTTTCTTTTGTTGAGCTTTCATACACTTATAGCTCTAGTGAATCCATTGCATGGCAATCCCTACTCACTCACATTGATATATATTGATGGGCATCTCCATAGCCCGTTGATACACCTAGTCGATGTGAGACTTTCTCCCTTTTTGTCTTCTCCACACAATGTCCACCATCATATTCTATTCCACCTATAGTGCTATGTCCATGGCTCAGGCTCATGTATTGCGTGAAAGTTGAAAAGGTTTGAGAACGTCAAAAGTATGAAACAATTGCTTGGCTTGTCATCGGGGTTGTGCATGATGTGAATATTTTGTGTGGTGAAGATGGAGCATAGCCAGACTATATGATTTTGTAGGGATAACATTCTTTGGCCATGTTATTTTGAAAAGACATGATTGCTTTATTAGTAGGCTTGAAGTATTATTGTTTTTATGTCACATGATAGATTATTGCCTTGAATCACTCGGGTCTTAATATTCATGCCATGATTAGATACATGATCAAGATTATGCTAGGTAGCATTCCACATCAAAAATTATCTTTTTTATCATTTACCTACTCGAGGATGAGTAGGAATTAAACTTGGGGATGCTGATACGTCTCCGTCGTATATATAATTTTTGATTGTTCCATGCCAATATTATACAACTTTCATATACTTTTGGCAACTTTTTATAATATTTTTGGGACTAACATATTGATCCAGTGCCTAGTGCCAGTTCCTGTTTGTTCCATGTATTTTGTTTCGTAGAATATCCATATCAAACGGAGTCCGAACGGGATAAAAATGGACGGAGATTATTTTTGGAATATTTGGAGAATATGGGAAGAAAAATCCACGCGAGACAGTGCCCGATGGAAGCACGAGGCAGGGGGGCGTGCCCCTGGCCATCGTGCCCCCGTAAGGCGATTAATGCTATTCTTTTGCTGCAAGAAAGTCAATTTTTAGGAAAAAAATCTCGGCGAAGGTTTCAGTCCAATCGGAGTTACCGATCTCCATATATATATGAAACGGTGAAAGGGCAGCCAGGGGGAACGCAGAAACAGAGAGAGACAGAGAGACAGATCCAATCTCGGAGGGGCTCTCACCCCTCCCATGCCATGGAGACCAAGGACCAGAGGGGAAACCCTTCTCCCATCTAGGGAGGAGGTCAAGGAAGAAGAAGAAGAAGAAGAAGAAGGTGGCCCTCTCCCCCTCTCTTCCGGTGGCGCCGGAATAACGCCGGGGCCATCATCATCACCGCAATCTTCACCAACAATTTCTTTGGCACCATCACCAACTCTTCCTCCCTCTATGGAGCGGTGTAACCTCTCTTTTACCCGCTGTAATCTCTAATTAAACATGGTGCTCAATGCTATATATTATTTCCCAATGATGTATGGCTATCCTATGATGTTTGAGTAGATCCGTTTTGTCCTATGGGTTATTTGATGATCGTTATTGGTTTGAGTTGCATGTTTTATTATTGGTGCTGTCCTATGGTGTTCTCCATGTCGCGCAAGCGTGAGGGATTCCCGCTGTAGGGTTTGCAATATGTTCATGATTTGCTTATGGTGGGTGGGTGAGTGACAGAAGCACAGACCCGAGTAAGTAGGTTGTTTGCTTATGGGATAAAGAGGACTTGATACTTTAGTGATATGGTTGGGTTTTACCTTAATGATCTTTAGTAGTTGTGGATGCTTGCTAGAGTCCCAATCATAAGTGCATATGATCCAAGTTGAGAAAGTATGTTAGCTTATGCCTCTCCCAAATTGCAATAATGATTACCGGTCTAGTTATCGATTGCCTAGGGAAAAATAACTTTCTCGTAACAAAAAACTCTTTACTAAAACTAACTTAGTTGTGTATTTACCTAAACAGCCCCTACTTTTTATTTACGTAATCTTTATTATCTAGCAAACTTATCCTACAACACCTACAAAGTACTTCTAATTTCATACTTGTTCTAGGTAAAGCAAACGTCAAGTGTGCGTAGAGTTGTATCGGTGGTCGATAGAACTTGAGGGAATATTTGTTCTGCCTTTAGCTCCTCGTTGCGTTCGACACTCTTACTTATCAAAAGAGGCTACAATTGATAGCCTATACTTGTGGGTTATCAGAGGCGAGCCCTTTGACCAGGCTCCGTCGCAACTGCTCCCACTTTTAATGTCGCCGGTGCCGTAGTTTAAAATCAACCCCACACTACCCGATGTCGCTACAATCTTCTCTCTCCCTCTCCGATTCTCCTGTCGCCTACCTCCAACCAGCCTGACCTAACCGTACGCCATGCCACATCATGATGGTCTACGCTTAGTCTTCCAGTTTCCTGAGGAAGACACCCAGCCGGAGTCTCAAGAACATAAGGCGCTTTGGGACAAGCTTGAACTGGCCTTGCAGAAGACGTCGCACCTGTCCCCGCTCCTATTCCGGCTCACCTCCCCTCGACTGCGCCAGCGCCCATCCCCGTGGCATTGATGGGCAAGGAGCCGCACATTGTCATCGAGCCTGATGCCACGGGGTTCCACAAGGTCCCCTCCGACTTTCACGCGCCCGTGCACCTGCCAGCCATGCGCCTGCACGTGCACTAACGTGCGCACCCGTGCCGGTGCCTGTTCACATGAATGTCTCCACCATGCCGTTGCCAGCGCTTGTCCCCGCGCGGGTGCCAGTGCCCCGCCCCTCAGTGGCATCGATGGCCGCCGTCAACCGCTTCATTGCACCAATGCCAGTTGCCTCCTCCCGCCATTTGACTCGCTCTTGGAGACCAAATTCCAAAACATTGTGGCCTTCCTTGAATCTAGGGCCAACGTCCAGGTGTATGCCAACAATGGCACAAGACGCCGCCATCGCCGACGGTCAGTGGCCCGACGACACACAGAGCATGGCAGAGGAGCCGCTTCCCACCGCAAGATGCCCCCCCCCTGCCGCGTAATCTAAATTTGCCATGAAAAACGTTCCAATTGCCATGCTTAAAATCCGAACGTTTATCATTTCCGTTTATTTTAGATCGATCGTCGTATGAATGTAAAGTCAGAATCAGACGGAATGAAAATCTATGGTTTGATCAATTGAATGTTCTGCTAGAGTCGTATCAAATTAAATATAAAACGTCATCAAGCCACATGTATTCCTTCTCATCCAACGACCTAGACTACTTCAATATCGAGCTCTCAACACGTTTAGTGTGCAATTAATTTCATGCCAAAATAGTGCTAATCACATAATAACACGCAAATAATATCCTACTTAATATCCGCATGCACTTAATATACTTCCAAATTAACGTGCATTGCACATACACATTGACTAGTACTAGTAGTACATGAAACTGGTGCCGTAACTTGTGAATGCGTCTAGATATGGTCAACGGCAACATCGCCCGCTAGTTCTTTGTGTTTTCCTGTGCGTCTAAACGCAGAAGGGGATGAGAGAGAGAGAGCACACATGGAACCCACCAGTAAGTGAAGGCGAATAGTACTATGTGCTGACGAGTCGGTCCTACTAATGTACTAAAAATAATATTACATGTTATCCATTAAATAGGCTGTGGTAATATAAAAACATTATATGAACAAAGGGGGGTACAACAAACATTGTTGTTCTACGTATGATGCCTATTAACGCGCGGTGTGAAGGCCCTAGTCGCATGTTCGATCCTCGTCCTTTATTTTTTTAATTTGTATATGGGTCCAAATTTGTTTCATGACAGGTGGGCCCATCGGTGTGTAGTTTGTAGCACTTTAATTTGTGGGTCGAAATTTGTTCCATTCTAGGTGGACTATCGGTGTGTAGTTTTGTAGCTTATTGTAATAATTAAAGAGAACAACAGAGTTTTTTGTAATAATACCATGGTGCGACGTTGAAGGCGAGAAAGGACGTGCAAGAGAGCGATGACCGAGCCATAGGGAAATCAATTGGGGGATGTGCGGGGGTTGCAACGGTGTTCGGAGTAGTTGTGGGCTAAATGCTATGAAAATATAATCTATACCCACCGGAATAAATGCCTACACAAATTAATCCAAGGTTGGAGTACCCCTCGCAATGTAAATAGCTCTAGCTTTGTGAGGGATGGATAGGTAGCATCAATGTGTGGAAGATACAGTGTGAGAAAGTGAGGTCAATCGAGAGACGTACAGATAGAGAGACAAAGTGAGTGTGGTCCGACAGTCATTGAAAAGATATATATGCTCTAGAGAGATTTTGTCAGATTGAGCTTTTGGGAAGGGTGAGGGCTGTAAGATAGAGCTTGAGGGATGATCCAGCCACATACATGTAGATATATTTTGTTCGTTGGAGGAAGCAAGGTCAATCGATTACATATATAAAGGGAGAGAGATTGAGCTAGTGTGGGTCGTCGTGCGATCGAAAGAGTGAGACGGGTTGGAGAGAGTGACCTAGATAGACAATGTGCATGAGAGAGTATATACAATATGAATATGTCGATTTGGGCTCAAACATGGAGATATACTATTTCTGTCCAAGAAAGAGCGAGGTCAATCGAGACATACAAGAGAGAGAGAGAGAGAGAGAGAGAGAGAGGGAGGGAGGGAGGGAGAGAGCGAGCAAGAGCGAGAGAGAGTGTAGCCCGCCATGAGGTCAAAAGAGTGGGGGTGGCTTGGATGGACTGACCTAGATAGAAAATCTATGTGAGAGAGTATAGAGTGTGTCGATCGAAGCCTGAAGAAGGAGATTTATCATTTGTGTGTGAAAGAAAACAAGGTTAATCGAGACTCATATAAAGAGAGCGAGATTGAACGAGCGTGGCCCGCCGTGCGGAAGAAAGAGTGAGATAGTCTTGAGGTAGTGACCTAGATAGACAACATGTGTGAGTGCGCACGAGAGGTTGGGGGCTAGATAGGCAATGCATGTATCTAGCGAGAGAGGGTGGGAGGGAGAGAGAGAGAGAGGGAGAGCTCGGCATGGAGTGCAATGGCGGGTGTGTGAGGTAAATACATTTGGTAACAGAGTGGAAAAAAGGAGGTTGTGTAGTTGAGAGAGTTAGAGATCAAAACATGGAGAGAAAGAATGAACGTGTGTCAGAAACCGATTGCTTCCTAAGGTGGTTAGGAGAGGAAGATTGACTGATGCAGGAAGTATGTAGCATGTGTGCCGAGGGGGGGGGGGCTAAAAACAACATTTGAATGTAGATAGTACGAGACTTAATATCGTTGATTCAATTCCATGTACATTGTAAGATTTCAACTGAGGACCATGCATATGGGTAATTATTTCGAATTCGTTCCATATTAGGTTTGGAGAAGTTGTCATTGACTCGATTGTTGTGCTATTTTGTAGGTCATATGTTTGAATCCACCCAAAGTTTTCGCACTACCATGGTGTTCATCATATACATATGAATTTGTATTAAAAAAGTAGCGTGGATACCGTGAAATGTGAAATCCACGTTAGAATTGGAGATTGCTATGTGACACACACTCTAATTCAAATACCTAATTATGTGACACACACTCTAATCCATGTTGGCGTGGATATCGTTTCGATTTTGTTTTCAAATAACTCCTCATTAATTAAATTATAATATCTCATTTCGAATGACTAATTATTTGCAAGGAAAACACAGGCATGGTAATACATACAGATTCGTTTGCAAATGAAAGAAGATTCGTTTGCATTCTCAAATGTAGGTGCACCAGGCAGACCAAGGTTGTGTCATGGTGGTTGCATGTGTCGTACGGACGCTTAGCACCCAGCCACCCACCCCCTCCCTCTCTCCCCCCTCCCCCCCCCCAAAAAAAGAACAACGACAAAATAAGTTCGCTCTTCCATGTTTTGGACTGAAATATCTGGAGGCCCCAATTCTCGCCCTGCAAAATCTCCCTTCTCCACCGTCCGCTTCCGCGCCCAGATTGCTCAAATCCCTAATTCGCCGCCAACCCAAGCAAAGTTTGAATCGCCCCACGTCTCGTTTCTTTCCCCACCTTTGTGCCGGACGACGACAACGATCGCTCTTCAGCACCGCACCGGAGCTACCTCATCTACGCCCTCGTCCACCGCACCGGGTGGTCCCCCGACAATGTCGTCCGCCGCAACCGACGTGCCTCACAAACACTGACTTCCAGCTCATCAGGTGCGCTTCACCGACACTATCTCCCACCTCATCGGGGCTACTTCACCGAGCACATCATCACACCTCCGCCCCCTGAGGCCGTTGGGACTTCACCAACGGTCTCGTCCACCGCATCGTAGCGCTTCGCTGCCACTCAAGATGTGACCACGCCGGCCTGAACTATGTATCCACACATCACTCCCTTGTGCACTGTTCTAACGATGTTTGGATATCCTTTCACTGCTCTCTTAGCTCACACGCCTATGCAACTCTGACTTTAACTTTTGTTTCTTCTGGAGATATCATCTGAAACAAGCAAAACCATTTTTTTAGCGAAGCATGACAGTGCTACAAGATCTAGTACACATCCTGCACACCAGTATAACCTTGTAAGTATTTGTCCTCTGGTACAACAGCAAGGTCAATTCCTCTTATTTGATCAACCATTTCCGTGTCAAAAATGCAGAGGGGGATGCAAGGAGCACAAGGCCTGCACATACAAGAAAGTGGTAACATGGAATTTTACATGGAACATCCCAAGCGCAAGCAAAGCTGAAGTGAGCATGTACAATGAGCTAGCATAAGTCCCTGCATTTCATTTAATTCGTATTGGCCTGCGTGTATGATTTGTGTGCAGTGGCGGATCCACGAATTCAAGTTACCAGGGGCGAACATTTAACTTAAAAAATACGAAGGCACTTGCACTCTGGAAATCAACATAACTTGAGAAATGTGAAGCTACATGCACTTTGAAAACCAGCTAATGATCCAAAGTAGTTCAGATTATAAAATACTAAATGATGCAAGCACCAAAAACCACAAAATGCAACATGGTGTACAAGGACTACTAACATGGTCTGTACCTGCTTGAATTATTTGTTCTCTGGCTGAAAATATCAAAGTGTAATTGCACCTATAACCAGTGCGCAAACTGCATATCAATATATCTATCCTGCACAAGTATGCCAATAGTTTCAAACAACAGATTAGAAAAGTATTTATGCTATGTTGTCATGATACGGGGACTTTCTGGTAGATGGCCTCGACGTTTCCTGAAGCCAAGAAAATTTACTATAATTTGCTTGTCATCAATGCCTGCAAATCTCTATGTCTCTCTCAACATAGCAGATCGTCATTAGACACTAAATCCTTCAATGGGAGCTTGCAAAATGCTTGCATTAGATCCCTCATTAGACACTATATGTTCATCACCAAGAGCATGTAAAATGTTTGCATCAAATCCTTCATTAGCAGTCTGTTCATTAGACACTTCAGGCTCAACAACCACATGAGCTTGTATGTTTGCACCGGAAACTTGATTAGATACATCAGATTTAGCAAGTTCAATATTGATTGGGGGAGTTCTAAAATAAGCAGAAATTGGTTTCATTTTCTCATAGATTACCTACATACGAGCAGTTTCACAACACCGTCAGGTTTAACTATTGGCCAGAAATTGAACAGTTGAATTAGATATAATCAGGGATGTGATGTACCTGCTCGTGTGCATGCTGCTCTTGCAAGCTACGACTGCCCGTTTGCGCAAGCTTGATGGCAAGTCCGTGCTACCGCCATTGTCTCCCACATAGGCTACACCCAGGGATGGATCTTCATCTTCTTGTCCTTCCATCCGCATGAAGCCCCGCGACCGCCCTCCAACGAGGGCGCAAGGAAGTGCTGTGTTGGTCTGTCCAGCGGCGGCTAGGTTAGGAGCGAACCAGACTGGAGGCTGGAGGGAACGAATTGGGATTTTTCCTGCTATCGATCGATATGGGAGGCGCTCGTTTGGGCCGCAATCCTTCTATAGGGCCTGCATTGCACTTACGTTATTGACCCATCCAAATTGAAATGTTTTTCTTCATTTTTACATTGCATTCTCGTGCGTTGGGATGAACATAACTAGCCTGGGCCAACCTAGACGACTCAAACTAGGTGCACACTTTCTAGCCACACGAGGCGGCTACCCATACCTGCCCCTACGGTGGCGTCGCCCCTTTTGCATGTATGATTGGGGTAGTGAAAAATATTCCAGTGGCGCTTTTGATTTACCCACAGAATGGTTGAATTTCTTGTTTCTATGAACTGAGTTAGCCAATAATGTGAAGGATGCTAGTCTTTTCATCCTATTGTAGATTTCTTAGATCTTGATATGCCAAATGTAATCGCATGAAATATATAGTAAAATCCAGTGCGATGTGTGTGGCTACAACTAGTCTGACTACACGTCCTCATATCAAGGATGCACCATCTTACCATATTAACCATTCGACTTACCAATGCAGTATGGAAAGAAAGAAGTATTGGGACTGCGTATCCAAGCAATTGATGTCATGGACTCCTTCGTAGAACCTTGTAAGCGGAAAAGAAGTTGAAGTGTGCCTGTACAAAGTGCTAGCATAATTTCAGTTACCTGCTTCTCGGAATTTTAGTTAGCCACTTATTGCAAAATTGTTCAATTATGTTGCCTGGCTTAATTTAGTTTGCTATTGATTACATAATGACATAGCCTATTAATCCTATTATAGACTGTATCTATCTATGTGTTTGATACTTACTGTTAAGAATTACCTGTTTGCCTGAACTTAAATAGCTACTTAAGCACGTAGATAGCTAGTCATATGTACTTCTAGAGTGCAGCAG
Organism: Triticum aestivum; assembly: GCF_018294505.1. Classification (NCBI taxonomy): domain Eukaryota; kingdom Viridiplantae; phylum Streptophyta; class Magnoliopsida; order Poales; family Poaceae; genus Triticum; species Triticum aestivum. Next base: position 288,943,259 of record NC_057797.1, on the reverse strand, counting down.
AATTCATGTGTAATTTATGTTCTGATACCCTATTTGTTTAAATGGTTTGCTGTTATGACTTGTAGCACTAGTAATGTTTTCATGTTCATAGATAGACAACTGTCAGGTTTATATGAGGGACACCATCTTTTTAACTTATATATGCATTGGAATCATTTTGCTTACATCAAAGAAATTTACAGATGTCTGTGTTGCTGGTAAACGGTACCGACTTGTTACTTTAATACGTTGCCAAGAACTTGTTAGTTTTACTAGTTCATGTGAAATTAAATACATTGCCAAAACTGGTTAGTTTTAATAGTTTGATGTTAGTTTCTTATGGCTCTTGCCAAACTTTATTTGTTGATTGCTAACATTCAAGTTTGCTGGATCCAACTGAAACTCCGTTAGCACAACAGGTATGTTTTCAAAAACTTCCTTGTTTACCTGGTTTGCTGATGTAACTTGTTGCTGTAATCATCTTACCAACTTCAAGTATTCAGGATCGAATTGGAAGTCCAATTGCACAATAGGTACATTTTCAAAAATATATTTGTGTAACAGGTTTGCTGATGTAACTTGTTGCACTAATAAAGTTACTGACTACTCAACTTTTCAGGATCCAAGAGAAAAGTCCAATGCCACAACAGGTTCCTTTTGCAAAATTTGTTTGTTTAACTACTTTGCTGCTGCAACCGGTTCCTCAAATCACGTTACTGGCTACTCAACTTTTCAGGATCCAAGAGAAACTCTAATGCCACAATAGGTACCTTTTGCAAAACTTGTTTGTTTAACTTCTTTGCTGCTGCAACAACCAGTTACAATGATGTTAATAACTACTTTTCAGCATCCAATTGAAACTCTTTATTTCCTTTTTTGTTTAACGGGTTTGCTGTTATAACTCCTAGTTGAGATGTTTTGCTAACTTCAACTTTTCGGAATCCAATCGGAACTTTAATGGAAAAACAAGTTAGCCCAAGATCAAAGAGCGAGGTCCGCATGGACGTTGTATCATCCGACAACAGTGGCACCGGCCCAATCATGCATCATGAATTGCCAACTGCTGATGCTCTAGAGGCTAAACTAGTGGTGGAAAGAGATTCTGCTTCTGCACTTAGAGATGATGTTGACATGTTGAGGAAGCAAACAACACAATCACGAGCAGTACTCAAGAGAGCCATTAAATATTTGGTGGATTTCAAAATGAAGCAAGCTGAGACTGACCGCATTGTTAAGGTCCTGAAGGAAAAAAGGAAATTAAATTCCCACTTGGTAAATCATAGGTGAAATGTTCTTTCCATCATTGAATAACCTTTGTGTTGTTTGTTCATGTTATCAATCAAACCATTTGTTTTAGAGATCATATAATAATTGTTTTTTTGTTTTTTGGTTTGTAATTTTATTTGAGCACAAATCTGTATTAATTGATAAGACTCAGAGACATTTCATTTTGATTGCTGTGCCAGACCTACAAAGATGCCAATCGGGCTGAATGTGCATTCAGCAATAATAGTAGTATATAGATGGACCATAAGTGGCACGCATCTGAAAGGGCCAAGATGTTGTACTAGCTTCGCTATAAAAAGGATGCCCTTCTAGCAAAAAAAGTACAACGACCTGGCTTATTTATGTTAGTTGATATTATTGATCCATATACTCTATAAGTGTTTATATGTCTGTTAGTTTTGTGCATTATTGGTTGATTGACTCGGTATTTGAATCTTGATACATCGCTTCTGTACATATTTAAATGGGTGTACACATTATGCTACGTGTGACATTTGAGTTGGACATAAAGTGTTCCAAATATTTGAATTCACCTTAAACTGGATTCTAGCTTCTTAATTCGAGTATCGGCATTTGTAAATCATATTCATATATGATAGTGGAATACATCTTTGTCGTGCATTTTAAGATATATAAAAACACATAGAATGATTTATAAAGATTCATATAGGAATACAAAATGGATTCCAATTTAGTTGCAAGGGTAAACGTGCATGCTTATTGTCCCAAAATTCGGAAGAAGCGGCAAAATGTCCACTCCCATGTTGCCTGCGCGAAGCCAAGTGTTTGGGAGATGGAAATTACTGTCTACCCCTTACACGGACAATCCATCGGCCCGATTTCCACTGCTCTCAATAGGGGTAGGTTAGTAGCTTCAATTAGACGTGACACGACCGCCTCTGACACCATTCTGACATGGTGGGCGCCAAACATGGGCGGCAAAACACATTTGATTCAAGCTTGTCCGAAAGACCTCTGTTTCTCCCTCCATTTCCCCATTCAGACACGATGGGCGGCAAAACAAACTCGATTCGGCCGAAATAAATGTAGGAAAATAATTTCAATAGGGGCAGGTTTGTAACTTCACTCAGACATGACACAACCACCCTACCTATCAGCCCCATTCATACACCGTGGGTGCCAACCATGGGCGCCAAAACACCCTCTCCTCGCCTGGAATCACTCTGGCAAATATTTGCAAGATGCAAGATTACCGTCCTATCCACAACTGACGAGACGTCCAAATTTTAAATGGGGGGTAAGTTTGTAACTTTCCCATATTTCAGATAGGCGCGTCCCAAAAACATGGTTCCCCGTACCTCTCCCTCCATTTTCCCATTCATACACCATCCATGATAGAACACCATCCCACACCAGCCTCCTCTGTCTGCCACCCCATCCATCGCTGCCGTCCTCCACCCCATCCATCGCCGTCGTCCGCCACCCAATCCATCGTCACCGTCTTCCACCATGCCGGAGCACCTACTAAGATCGCGTCGTCCACTGCTAGAGATGGACGTTTCTCATCCACAGCGACGGACCAAGAGCCTTGCATCGCGTCCTCTCGCTTCATCGGCGCTGTTGTCCTCTTTGCCGGGGCCGCTCACACGACCTTCTCTTCCACCACAACGGGACCTATCACCCGATGCACCCGTCCACCACCGCAGATCTGCTTCAAAGCCACCAACAGCCATCGCACCCCCGACGCCTACACGACCCGCAAGAGAGGTGGTACTTCATATCTCCACAACTTTTTGATCTTGACTAGAAAAAAGATCGTAACTTGGTTACTGTACTTTATTTCCAGCTCTTAGAATTTAGTTCTTAGTTCGAAGCAAACAATGGATGCTAAATAGCATTTCCTTGGTTTGCATCTTCAAATCTGCCATGCCACAGTCATAATAGGGTTTAATTGATCATGCTTTGGGTTTAATTGATCATGCTTAGGGTTTAATTGATCATGTTGGTTCCGTGGTGGTTTAATTAATAGAAATCGGAGGGGAAACCCTCTTTTGCTCAAAAAAGCATAGGGTTTCCCCCTTTTATGATCACTATACGATCATCATACGTGCTTCGTGTCATAATAGCACTGCTCCACCCATCACGCTAAACAAGCTTAGTTGTTCAAATACGAATCCGATATATTAAAATAGAGTTGTTTAATTGGTCAGCTAAATGTTCCTAATTTAGTTTCGAAAATGCATGTTCGCCGCTCGGGTGTGTATCTCTACTGGGTGACCATGGTGGGCCGTGCCAGGCCTCGATTCCCCTCTATTCTGCTGCGCGCTTCTGATCTCTACTCACCCCCAGCCGCATGCCTCGCCGGTGACTTGCCGTCCCCAGAAGGCATGAATCTAGGAGGAGATGTGAGACTAACAAGAGGTCATGAGCCGCTAGCCCAACAGCGCCACCCCTGCCCGGGCGGCCCGCCGTGCCTACCTTCCCACTCCGTTCATGGCTCAGGCATGCAGCACCCACTAAGCCAACCCGATTTATCCTGAGATACGTCCTCAACACTCAGCAACCACTCCTCAACACCCATTTTCGAATTGATTCATTACTCATTAGGCAGGACTGTCATTAGGGTTTGTTGTGTGCTGAGTGCTACCTACACTTAATGGTTCAGATGTATTTCAGTAATATTTAGTACCTGTAAAGTTCACAGGGTTTCAAAATTACGGCCCTAGGAACAGAGACTAGTCATTTTGGATTGTTGGTCATAGTGACATTGACCCAAATTACTATTGCAGGCTAGGTTTGTTGACAATTTTACTTGTCTTTCTTACTCATTCGATATGATATCCAATTATTCACGTCGATTAGTTGCAAACAATAAGTGCTAGACAAACTTCTTGATTCAGATTTTGGACTGTCTCTTACTGCAGTTATAATTCTGCATACATGTCCTAGTAAGCTCACAAGTAAATGATTGATTCACTACATCTATGCTTGCGTTGCCATATTTGTTTTCAATGTTCTTTTAGGGTGGACAACCCTGTTTCAAAATACTAGAACTGTAGACATGAGTGAATAGTATTTATCTATGTGATCTCTTCCAGCATGTGTGGGCAATGAGCACTGCATTGTATAGAAAGAAAGTGTCATTTATAGCTTTTACATAGACTACGATCTTTTACATGGAATACAATCCGCCTACTTGCTTTGTGTCGCACTACCAGCACTCCACCCTTGAAGCTAAACATTATTCCACTGATAATTCCTTAGTTTATTTGTTCAAATACGAATTTGATACGATTCTATTGTTACTACTTCAGTTTTGAAATGTGTGTCTGCCTGTTATAGAGACATGAGAGGTTTGTATTTCTGTGTGTGGTCTTGTCAGCACGGTTGGGGGTGAACTTTGCATATGCAGGGCTTTATAGGGAGACACTCTTCGAGTTGAATCCGCAATGCATTCCATAGATAATCTGACTACATTTTATGTTTTCATGAATCTCAGATTCTGAACAGCATCATAATGATTATTATCTTGCGCGCATGAAAAGAATAAAGCAGAAGAATGCCATGGCTGTCAAACTTGGCATTAAGGGACTGAAATCAAGTCTGGATGCAATGCAATGCAAATGCTCTCCACCTACAGATTCATGCTTAGAGTATGATCCTAACAGTGATTCTGAGCTAGAGGGAGACCTAAGTCAATGTAGCTCTGTAGTGGAGGAGTCAGAGGCAGATGCCCTATCTTATTCACCCATCAAGGTGCTTGCCCTAACTTTCCAAGGTTATATTGGTCGCACATATCTTGCAATTGATGCTTTGCATTGCTTCTAATTTTTTGCACTGCCACTAGCTTAGTTTACACATCATGTATGTGAATACGCCATGCCTATCCATTTTCAGTACATATTCCATCTGTCATCACACCATATTTATCCATTCAAATGTTGTTCTTGTGTATCAGATGTTCAAAAGGAAGATGATGATTGCTGATCGCGGAGGAGCACGAGCAAAGTATTTGGAAAAGGTAGTGACACCTGATAAATCAAATAGCCCATTAGGTGTAGTTCCAATATCACCTGACCCACAAAACACCCAAACTCTAGCAAAATCTAGCCCTACTACACTGGTCATTTCTGATGCCCCAACTCAGCAGACCCCAACTGTAGCAAACAGTATGATGATCCCGGTTGACATAGCACCAACTCTACCACGCAAAACCCCCATTCCAGCAAAGAGTACACCAAATCCAGTTGCCAAATCCCTTTTCAAACCAAAGAGAGCCCCAATTGCGGCAAATAGGACCCCTGTTTCATTTCTTCCCAGTTTAGAAGATGAAGCTTATATTGTTGCCAGGAACTTTGTGCACATCTTTCCTTGATGGGAAGATTATACCGCAGACACAGAACAATTTCCAGTCTTCCTCCATAACATACGCGTAAGTAATGTACTAATGGTATTCATGGTAATTACTGCATATGTTTCTGCTGACAGAAGACACAAGATTTCATTCTTTTAAATAGGCGAGGACCAAACTGGATTGTCAAGATGAGCAAGGGTTGGTTGCGCTTTTCCAGCACTCATTGATGAAGTACCGTTCCTACCTGAGGCAAGCGCACTTCGATGGCAAGCCTCTAAACAAAATTTCTGTAAAGTCTCTGTGTCAAGACCCCGATTCCAAGTCACACTAATCTAGCCTGTAACACCTCATATCACTTTGCGGCCTCACGCATGGTATTCCCACGGGTGTCGCCTTACCATGGCCCGGGACCGTTTGCGCCTTTTGGCTCACGTATATGATAGTGTCGCTAGCATCCATATGATAGAGAATCTGGGCCGACATGGCTTGTCGTGAACCCAAAGTAGCACAAACTTACGGGGAAAGGCATACGTGATTCAACATCGAGCATGTCGGTCAGCAACGTGTGAATCCGGGCTGTAGCACTGGGCTAACAAGATTCCGGTGAACCCGGGCTGTAGTAGGCTATGCAGGACTCCGGTGAACCGGGCTGTAGCGGACAACTATGGCTCATGGAAGCACTAGACTACATTTCCCCATAAGAGAGGCTGCCAAGGATAAACAACTAGATTGTCGGATCCCACACATACCAAGCATTTCAATCATACACACAATATGCTCGATATGTGTAAATACAACATGGCATCACAACAAAACTCTACAACTCAAGTACTTTATTTAAAGGCTCTGGAGAGCCATACATAACATGTTCATACAGGTAGGGGTCACATGACCCCAAGTCATACAAGCATACAAGCACATGCAGAAGCAAACTAGTCTGAGTATAGACACTAGAAAGAAAGAAGGCTTGACGGAGCATGTTTATCTACATAGGGCCCTCCATGGCTCGGAATCACCACCTGGGTGGCAAGTCACTCATCGATGTCGAGGTCTACGTAAAATCCGTCGGAGGGGGCGGTGTTGTCGTCTGAAAACAGTAATTAAAGCAAAATGAATACAAAGGTACTCAGCAAGACAACAGATCCTACTATACATGCTCATTCTCAAGAAGGTAGTGGAGTTATAGCAGCAAGCCAGCTTTGACTCTTGGCTAAGCTATCCTACGAGACACCACTTGTAAAATAGTTTTTGCACACGAGTCCACTAATCACCATCACAATACTCCACCATGGATCCTCCCTCGCCATCCTACGAAGGGGCCATCCGCGGTACTCACACTTATCTTGAGTCTTTTAGTAGTAACCATTAACTTGTCTATGAACTGTATAGGCAACCAGGTAGTCCTTTACTGCGGATGCGGCTATTCGAATAGATGATGTTAACCCTGCAGGGATGTACTTCCTCATACATGCTCTCACCAGTTATCGTCGTTTACACGACATGTATTCGGCAACCTTCAAGCGGAAGCCCAACGAGGGTGTCGGCCATGGCCTACCTAAACACTCAAGTCTCTAGTCCAGGTCTATCACCTATCCAGGTTAAATCCGCAGGGAGTCCGGCCGAGGTTTCCACATACGGCCCCGAACGATGTGTACAGGGTTCCCGAGACACCAAATGGGCGACTCAGTACACCGTGCAATGGTGTATCTACCGCATCATACCCCACCCCTAGGGTCAGCGCTACGCACGGCCGCCAACACATAACCTATAAACACCAGAAACTAGTTGCAACTCCTGGACAAAGGACTAGGGTGGTTAACAAGCCGAGAGGGTCAATTAAGGATCCCAATGCATGGTAGTAACTGATTCTTAAATCACACATACAGATCTCAGTTCTTAAGGACGGCCTCAATCAAACAACCCACCATGTCCTCCTACATAGCCTCTCATCGATACCTTTACTAAATCATGTTCAACACATCCCTCACATTACCGACGTAATCATTTCACTCGAGCCCATCACCCAGATGAACCAGACCTGACACAACTCTAAGCATAGCAGGCATAGCAAGGTAGGAAACACAGACATGGCTCAAACAACTCCTACACATGCTAGTGGGTTTCATCTAGTTACTGTGGCAATGACAGGTCATGCAGAAGATAAGGGTTCAACTATCGCAGCACACAGCAGTTTGAAACGTTGTTGTCTTAGTGCAGTAAAAGAGAGCAGGAGCGAGAACATGGGATTGTATCGATATGATCAATGGGGTTGCTTGTCTGATGGAGGAGTAGTAGGGTACTACCCTTCAGTCGGATAATCGAAGGTATCCTCGAAGGTAGAACTTACCACGAAAGACACCACGGAACACAATCATCACATGGCAATATGCAACAATATGATGCATGCTTTTACATGGCAATATGATGTGTCTTGGCTAATGCATTGTTAAACATGTTGGTTTGAGTCTATTTGAATCAAAGATTCAAATGAAAGCTCAAGTTATTAAGTCATATAAGTGCATTAGCTTGTTTCACCTAAACAGCAAGGTTAAAGTTTTCTCTCATGCATGAAACCATTACAGATGGAAAGATTGAATTTTTCTGATCAAATTTCATATATAAATCTTTGCATTTGGAGTTACAGATTAAAAGTTATGAATTTTTGAAGTTTGTAGTATTTTCTGGAATTTCCTATATAAAAGTAAATACAGAAAATAGTTATTGCGCCAGCAGTGCGTCATGGTGACGTCAGCGGTCAACGGAGCCGGTCCAGGTCAAACCTGACCAGTGGGACCCCCGTGTCAGTGCAATTAGCCTAACTAATTTTTAGTTAGCACTAAACCTAACTTAATTAGCAGACGGGCCCCACCTGTCATGGACTCAGGGAGGAGTCAACCTGGGCCCACACGGAGTCAACCAGGGTCAAACGGGGTCAAACTAGCTGGCGTTTAGCCGCCGGAGAGGCCAGACGCGGCGGGGTAGTGCGGGTTTGGCACTCCGATGACCAAATGGATGGCAGAGACCTCCTACACATAGCTGGGAGCAAACCGCGTCGAGTGGTGGTAGTGCTGGAGCTCGGGGTGGGCGGAAACGATGCTGGCGACGACCTTGGCGGTCGCCGGAGTTCGGGCGAGGTCGAACCCGAGGCTACGGGGCACGGCGAGGCACGTAGGGTGGTGCGTTGGGCTCCTACGAGTGCGGTGAAGACGATGATGTGCCCGGAATCAAGCCCAAGTGGCTATGGCCACGACGGCAACGTGCGGTGGTGGCGACGGGTGCGGTGGAGCTTGGTGCGGTGGCTACGAGGCGCGAGAGCAAGGACGAGAGGGATGGAGAGGTGTAGCAGCTCACGGCGAACACGACGGTGCAGACGACGCGGTCGGGGATGAGCTGATGCGGCGGGGACGGTGAAAGGGATCTCCGGTGACGGCGAGGCCGAGCGAGGTTGTTGCGGTGGCTTCGGGGCACGCGAGCGCTCGAGGCTCGTCTTGCTCGAAGGAGAGGAGTGCGGAGGAGCTTCTGGACATGGTGGCACGGCGCGAGGACGAAGGTGAACGCGGCTACGTCGACGGTGCGGCGGTAGGGGCGTCGGCCATGGCGAGAGAGGGCGAGGGACAGAGGCAGGGGGAGAACGGGTGTGTCTGCAAGGTCGAGGCGGCGACATGGAGCTCGCTCAGGTGTCCACAGGCGCGAGCGGCAAGCAGGTGGCGTGGTGGCGAGCTCTCGCGTGCCGGCGTCTCCTCCTGCCTGCCTGCCTGGCGGGAGGAAGCAGCTGGCTAGCACAGGCCAACACAGTGCCGGGCCGCCAGGTGGGCTGCGGCCAGGTAAGCAGTTTCTTTATTTCTGTTTTTGTTTTTCCATTTTCTATAACTATGTGGCTTTATTAAAAATAGTTAAACACTTCCAAAAATCCTGAAAATAATCAGGAGCTCTGTTTGGATTATTTCCAACAGCCCACACTTATTGCTAGAATTATTTGGGCATTTAAAATATCTTATATCATTTAAATGCCCAAATGCTAATAGATAAAGATTTAATCCAATGAACTTATGTGTCCTAGAAAAATGTGAACCCATTTTGTCAGAGGTTCTAACGTAAGACAAAAAGGGTGGACTTTTTAGAAGGGCATTTCAGATTCATTGAAAATGATTTTAATAAAGCCTAGTTGTTCCCAGGGAGTGCTGGGGGTTCTGTCATCCCCATTTCAATTTTCTGGAAAAGTAGACATGATGCAACACTCTAATGCATGAATTAGCTAGGGTGTGACAACTCACCCCCACTCAAAAGAATCTCGTCCCAAGATTTAGTATCCGGCGGGAAGAAGGTGGGGTACACAAGTCGAAGACGATCCTCCCTTTCCCATGTGGCTTCTTTCTCAGAGTGGTGTGACCATTGAACCTTGAGAAACTTGATGTTATGGCGTCGAGTGGTATGCTCGGCTTGATCAAGGATACGAACGGGATATTCCCGATATGTGAGATTATCTTGGAGATCAAGCTTTTCGTGGTCCACTCCACGGATAGGATCTGCGAAGCAACGCTTGAGTTGAGAAACGTGGAAGACTTCGTGAACTCTGGAAAGATGCAAAGGTAGTGCCAATTGGTAGGCAACTTCTCCTCGTTTGGCAAGAATGCGAAAGGGTTCAATGTAACGAGGAGCCAATTTTCCTTTGATACCAACGATGGGTCTGTCGGGGATATACCCCGCAGTGTAAACCGGCCGGAAGGATAATCCGGCCGGACTTGGCGATTCACCGGCGGCCTGCACAGACCAGACGGTTTATAGTTCATTGGTAATCCGGCAGGCGGGCCAGAGGAGCAACAAGATCCGGCGGCCTGTCTGGCGGTTCATGAAGGCCGGTTCAACCATTGTGGGCCGGTTCAAGAGGAAAGGAATATTTGCCTTACAAGGAGTTAAGACCAACACTTGTATCCGGTTTGTATTAGAGATAGACTAGTCCTAATCCTAATAGGACTCCACATGTAAACCGCCCCTTCAACATATATAAGGAGGGGCAGGGCTCCCCAAAGAGGGACGAGTTAGAGGCGACAAGCTACAAGCAAGAAGAAACAATCTTAGGGCTAGACACAAAGAGGAGAGCCGGTTTACGGTGATTCCCTCGTGATGATAATGAGACCTAACCTCAAACAACATATAGGGTTTTTACCGGATGATGTTTCCCGGGGCCCGAAGCTGTCTAAACCCTTGTCTTGCGTGTTGATCTGCCCTGCGTCTCTCGTCCCACTCAACCCCTCTCAATCTACCACATAGATGTGTTGGCCTCGCGACTAAGTCCTGACACTAAGGACATCTACCGTGACAAATCCACGACAAGTTCCCTTTAAAGGAGTAACCCGAAGGTAAGCCTTCTCGCCGACTTCATAAGTCATGAGCTTATGTTTGCGATCATATTGGCTCTTTTGACGAGATTGGGCTGTTTTCAATTTCTCACGGATAACGCAAACCTGCTCTTCTGCTTCCTGAATCATATCTGGGCCAAAGAGTTGTCTTTCCCCGGTTTCTGACCAGTTAAGAGTCGTTCGACATTTTAGTCCATAGAGAACTTCGAAAGGAGCTTTGCCCAAGCTAGCTTGATAACTATTGTTGTAAGCGAACTCCGCGAATGGTAGGCATTTCTCCCGATCCATACCGAAAGGGACGACCGAAGCTTGGAGCATATCCTCCAGCATTTGATTGACTCGTTTTACTTGACCACTTGATTGGGGGTGGAAGGCGGCGCTAAAGGAGATACGAGTTCCCATAGCATTTTGGAAACTTTCCCAAAATCGAGAGGTGAAGAGACTCCCACAGTCTGAGTTAATTTCCAATGGGACACCATGAAGACACACTATTCAGGAGATGTACAAGTCAGCTAGCTGGCTAGCGGTTATACTCTCATGAACAGTTAGGAAGTGGGCTACTTTGGAAAGCCGATCGACAACGACGAAGACAACATTATTCCCTCTCTTGGTCCTGGGAAACCCGATAATGAAATCCATACTGATTTTATCCCATTTCCATTCAGGAATAGCCAAAGGTTGAAGGGTGCCAGCAGGCCGTTGATGCTCTGCTTTAACACGATGACAGACGTCGCAGTTAGCAATGTATTGAGCAATTTCTCTCTTCATCCTAGTCCGCCAAAACCTCTGGCGTAGGTCTTGATACATTTTAGTACTACCAGGATGAATTGTGAGAGGGGATTCATGAGCTTCCTTAAGGATCAGTTGCCGTAGTTGTTGTTTCTTGGGAACCACTAGGCGGTTCTCAAAGAAGACAACACCTTGATCATTCACAGAGAAACATTTAGCAGCTCCGCTAGCATTGTTCTGCTTGATCCGAGATATCCCCTTGTCATACCGCTGGGCGGTTATGATCTGATCCATAAGGGCCGGTTTCACCACCAAGGTAGATAGGAATCCCTGCGGAACAATGTGAAGATTAAGCTTCCAAAATTCCTCATGGAGAAGTGGTTGACCTTGTTGTAACATCAGGTTGTTACAATAGGATTTACGACTTAGTGCATCAGCCATAACATTGGCTTTTCCCGGGGTGTAAGTTATCCCTAAGTCGTAATCTGAGATCAACTCGACCCAACGTCTTTGCCTGAGATTCAAATCCGGTTGGGTGAAGATATATTTCAGACTTTGGTGATCGGTGAAGATCTCGCAACTATTACCGAGAAGGTAATGTCGCCAAGTTTTAAGTGCATGGACTACAGCTCCAAGCTCTAGATCATGTGTGGGATAGTTTTCCTCATGTGGGTGTAATTTCCGTGAAGCATAGGCAATTACCTGACGATCTTGCATGAGTATGCAACCTAGTCCTTGTCGCGAGGCGTCGCAATAGATAATAAAGTCCTTGCAGAAATCTGGTGGTACCAGTACAAGAGAAGATGTCAGGCGTCTTTTCAGTTCCTGAAAGCTGAACTCGCACCATGGGGTCCACTCGAACTTTTTATCTTTCTTGAGGAGTTCAGTTAGAGGTTTAGCAACCTTGGAGAAATTCTCGACGAAGCGGCGACAGTAGCTCGCTAAGCCAAGGAAACTACGAACTTGCTTGACCGTTTCGGGTGGAGTCCAATCAAGGACGGATTGAACTCGCTCATGATTGATAGCAATACCCTTACCAGAGACTACATGGCCTAGGTAGGTCACTTCTGGCAACCAAAATTCACACTTGGATAATTTGGCATAAAGGCGATGCTCTCAAAGTTTCGTCAATACTAGCCTTAAATGTTCGGCATGTTCTTCCTCATTCTTGGAGTAGATGAGTATGTCGTCAAGGTATACCATGACGAATTTAGCCAAATACTCCATGAAGATTGAGTTCATTAACCAAGAGAAGGTGGCTGGGGCATTGGTTAAACCGAAGGACATGACGGTGTACTCGTATTGGCCATAACAAGTAACAAAGGACGTTTTGGGAATGTCCCCGTTTTTGCTTTTGATTTGGTGGTAGCCCAACCTCAAATCCATTTTGGAAAAGACTGAGGATCCAGCGAGCTGATCATACAGATCGTTGATCCCGGGGAGCGGATACTTGTTCTTGATAGTGACCAAGTTGATAGGTCGGTAATCTACAACCATCCGATCCGTTCCATCCTTCTTCTTGACGAAGAGGACGGGGCAAGCCCAAGGAGCATAACTAGGATGGATGAAACCCGTTTTCAAGGACTCATCGAGTTGTTTCTTAAGTTCGGCTAGTTCTAGGGGTGCCATCTTATAGGGTCTTCTAGAGATCGGGACGGTTCCTGGAACAAGGTCTATCACAAACTCGACATCCCTGTCAGGTGGAACACCTGGCAATTCTTCTGGAAAGACATCCGGGAAGTCACGGACTACCGGAATATCTTCAAGGTCTAGAAGGGGGTTGGCATTTAGGGAGTAAAGCTGGCGCTTGGCCACTCGAGTTAATACATTGACTGTCTTGCCCGATGGATGAGTAAGTTGAATAGTTCTAGTAGAGCAATCAATCTTAGCATAATGAGATCCAGTCCATACCCAAGATGATGTTTATGTCCGAGGACTTGAGAGCTATTAGTGATGCAAGGAAGACAAGTCTACCGATAATGATTTCATTCCCATGGCTTACTCTAGAAGTTTGCCATTTGTAACCTGGAGTTTGAATTACCATGGAAGTGGGCATGTCACAGAATCTCGTGTTATGCAATCGAGCATAGCTCTCAGATATGAATGAATGAGATGCTCCAGTATCGAAAAGAACAGATGCTGGATGGCAATTAACAAGGAGCGTACCAAGGACGACGTTAGGATCATCACGAGTCTCCTCAGCTAAGACATAGTTGACATGGCCACATGCAGTGGTGGCTGGCTTGGCATAGAATGTCTTTCCCGCTGGCTTACCACGACGAACAGACTTTCCAGACTGGTTGGGGTTGTTGTTTTGGGGACACTCTCGACTGTAGTGACCCGGCTCTCCACACTTGAAACATGTCACAACATTGCGGCGTGGAGGAGCATTAGCAGCGGGGCCACCATAGGTCTTAGGCAGTGCAAACTGTTGGTTGGGGCGAGGCGCCTCAAAGGATGGCCTCGGAGTGAACCTGGGTGGCAGAGCTGTGTTTGGAATCCACACCTGGCGATTCTGAGATCCAGAGCCGGATGAAGAACCAAAGTCACGGGAGTGCTTGTGTGAGGCGTCATAGTCAGTTTGACCTGTCTCAACACTGATGGCCTTATTGACCAACTTCTGAAAGGAGGTGCACTCGTGCAGACGAAGATCGTGGCGAAGCTCGGGGCTAAGTCCCTTGAGGAACCTTGCCTGCTTCTTGGCGTCGGTGGATACCTCTTCAGGAGCATAACATGCCAGATTTCCAAACTCACGACTCTATGCATCCACGGTCTGTCTACCTTGGGTGAAATCACATAATTCTTCCCGCTTATGATCCATGAGACCCTCCGGAATGTGATGCTCACGGAAAGCCTCACTGAATTCAGCCCAAGTAGTGATTTGGCCAGCCAGGCGCATAGCCTCAAAGTTTTCCCACCAAAGGCTAGCATGGCCTTCGAGGTGATAGGCAGCGTAGGTAACCTTATCAGCTTCTGCTACGTTGGCAGAACGTAGCTTATGGGTGATGTTGCGAAGCCAATCATTCGCATCGAGGGCTTGACGGAATGATTAAACTTTTGTGGGCACAACATCACAAAGTCATTGATTGACACCAAGTCGTTCCTCTAATGACGTGCAGTATTCTGCTCAATCCGCTCCGGCAAGCGGTTAGTATCACGCTTGTTTCTTTCTCCCTCCAGCATAACTTCGGCCAGAGAAGGCAGGTGAGGCAGATTCTCATCCCTAGCTGCACTGGCTTCACCCTGCTCCGGGGCAGTAGGGTTGCTGCGGGTGTTGACCATCCTAGTAACAACAAGACAACGGTTTAGACAAGGATGGCACAAACTTGGCAAGGAAGTGCAGAATGTAATGGATAACACGGAATGCTGAGATGTTCATTTGCACGACATGGTAATATAGAAACTGCCATATATATACCATCGGTCATACACACCGTACATAGTTTAGTACAAGCCCAGGCTAGAGTACACCGTACATCTCATTGGAGGCATTCCAAGCTCCTATACATTATTTTTCTACACCTCCGGAACGTGATACACACCAAGTCATATTCCACGGGTCACGCAGGATTGTGGAGGATACAACTATTACAATACTAGTGAAGCTACTACCAACTCAGACGTTGCCGTAGTATTCTTCATAGGGATCACCACCATGTCCTGGGAGCTGAACATGATCATCTGGAAACAGTTGGTCCTGTGGGGCTTGAGGTCCACAGGGACTCGGATGTGGCCTTGGTCCAACAAACGATGGTAGACGGGGTCCACGGGGAGGGGCGATGCCTCCAACATCACGCCAGTCCATACAATTTGGCAACCCAGACCGCACGGGGTATAGGTCCCTCATGTCCATGTATCCAGCCTGCACGACAGGTGCAAACCGTGTCAAAGTGGCGCAGTGGTCAGAACAAGAGTTGAAGAGCTCCATTTGCAAGGCACGATTTTCACGTTCCTTGTCCTCAAGCATCTCGGCAGTGGTGCAGAGTAGTGAATCCTCATGTGTAGAGTCACAGTACAAAGCCTGATAGTACCCCTGTGCCCCAGGGAGTGATGTTGGCATGTAGCGGAAATCGGTGTTCCAAAGCAAGGCAGTTCTGGCTCGTATGATAGTCATCATTGAGTAAGCTGCGTCATGCACGGACATCTCGATAGTAGCCGCAAGTCCATAAGAGCAACGGAGGGGTTCAGTAGCTCCAAGATAAGAGGGGTATATCCTAACGGTACAAAGGTATTGGCTCTTATTGAAGTCTCGAAACTGCTCCTCGATGGTATACTCAGGATACCATTGATAGCCTGTCTCGACCATCACTCGGACCAACATGGCCGTGTGACCAGGTACATCGAGGCACCGAGTCAGACGAACCACTTGATTCTGTGAATGGGCGGCCATCTGAAAGCATGAAAGAATGCAAAGGTATTAGAGTTTCCTAGGAGAAATCGGACAGCATAACGGCTGTAAATGCTCAGAAAAAGATTCGAGACATTCACAACAGTTGGCAAAACCACTCAACAACATCATATCGAGGTTCTGGTTCAACTGACAACATACTAAAAGTAGTAGAAACTAAACTAAGGCTTGTAACCAACAATCCTAAAGTTACTACGGATTAGTAACACGTGAACCTGATAGAGAGAAGAGAGCCTAGTCCTTAACCCACGTAGAATGAGAAGATAATGACTCAGATCAGAGGGCATAAGGTAAAGGAGTAAAAGAGCCTTACGTTCCCTCCCACAATCAATTCCCCTACATATAACTAAAGCATTTCTAGACTCGACATCGACCAGTTTGGCTCAACGAACCTACAGGCAGTCCGGCTCTGATACCAACGCTGTCAGGACCCCAATTCCAAGTCACACTGATCTAGCCTTTAACACCTCATATCACTTTGCGGCCTCACGCACTGTCGGTGTACAAAAAGAGGGGTACACTTTTTGTACCCCTATAACTGTGCACGGGCAGTCTGAGCCACGGGCACCACCACACTGAGCAAGGCAAGGGAGGTGAGCCAAGGTAAGGCCGAAGCTCGAGAGAAGCAGAACGACGCCAAGACCAAGCCCACAAAGAGCAAAGAAGACGAAGCGGACCCCCCAACAAGATCCTTGCCGGGAGGCGGTTTTAGCAAACCCGGCAAGACCCTTGCCGTGGCAGCTCGCCCCACACCTACGGAGTGAGTCACCCTTGAGTCCACTGACCCCATAGGGCAAGGATTCGGGAGACATCCCGTGGTGGCATGCAGATCTTTGTGAAGGCATTAAAGATCAGATACACCCATTAGAAGATGATGATCCTTGGCGGGATCCCAGCCAAGGAGGACCACAAGGCCCCCGGCAAGAGCCTTGCCAGGGATGACAGCAGGCGCCACAACAAGACCCTTGCTGGGGCCCCGGCAAGGCCCTTGCCAAGAACACCCGTAGGGCCACCATCAAGCCCACGCCAGTCAAACCTCCACTGCCATTCGCATGCAGCTGCCGACCCAACCAGCTGGGCAGGCACCTGCGTGGCGGCATGCGGATCTTCGTGGAGACCCACCACTGCGCCACCTCAGCTGCCTGCCTGCCTACATGGCACCACGGGCGCCGCTGGCCAGGGCGCGTGTCGACACGAGAGGGAGCAGCGACGGACGAGACAGGGCTCTCCCCTGTCCCCGATAAAGCAAGGACACCTGGGCAAGACGCATTAAATGCACCTTGTCATGTAATGCGAGGGATAACCTCACATCACTATACCCTTTCCACCTCCTGTGTGCTACTGTGGCAACCCCTTTCCTATAAAAGGAGGCCCGAGGTGACCAAGATGAGGATTCGGCTTTTTGGAGCTCCTCACGCCCCATAGCTAGCTCAAGAACACAGATATACAATCCACCAAAGCAGGAGTAGGGTTTTACGCATCCTCGTGGCCCGAACCTAGATAAATGAACCGTGTGCTATCTGTTTGATCCGCTCTTCTCACGACCCCGCGCCCCACAACCGTAGTAGGGATTGTTGTTGTTGGGACCCCGATCCTAAGTCACACCGATCTAGCATGTAACACTTCATATCACTTTGCGGCCTCATGCACGGTATTCCACGGGTGCCACCTTACCTGGCCCGGGATTGTTTGCACCTTTTGGCTCACGTATATGATAGTGTCGCTAGCATCCATATGACAGAGAACCCGGGCCGATATGACTAGTCGTGAACCCAAAGTAACACTAACTTACAGGGACAGGCATACATGAATCAACCTCGAGCATGTTGGTCAACAACGTATGAATCCGGGCTGTAGCACTGGGCTAACAGGACTCCAGGAACCCGGGCTGTAGCAGGCTAGGCAGGACTCCGGATGTCACCGCGTGACATTTCCCCAAAGGGACAGACACAGGAACGAAGTGAATCACATGCTGGCCAGGCAAGTGTTCCGGAGCAGTAGTGCTAGGCTAGCAGGACTCGGATGAACCGGGCTGTAGCGGACTACTATGGCTCATGGAAGCACAAGACTACATTTCCCCATAAGAGAGGCTACCAGGGGTAAACAACTAGGTTGTCAGATCCCACACATAGCAATACACGTTACACGTACGCATAACATGCAAGTATGTGTTGTACAACATGGCATCACAACATAACTCAATCTCATATAGATAAAGGCTCAGAAGAGCCACATAGCATTCAGTACAAACATGGGTCTCATGACCCATCATTCAGAGCATACAAGCAACGGAAGCATTACATGTCTGAGTACAGACAACTACAAAGGAAAAGACTAAGAAGCCTGACTAAACACGACCCTCCCAAGGGTACACGATCGTAGCTGGGATACAAGCTACTCGTCGAAGTCACTAGTGTAACCAACTACAAAACATAAATAAGCAAACGTGAGTACGAAGGTACTCAGCAAGTCTTACATCAGAACTATCTACATATGCAACATTATCAACAAGGGGGTGGTGGAGTTTTAACAGTAGCAAGCCAGCTTTGACTCAGTGGCTAACCTATACTACGAGTATCAGAAACTTCTTTGAGGTAAGAAGACGCACACGAGTCTACATATTCACCATATCAATACTCCACTATGGATCCGTTCCCGTCTTCCTACGAGAAGGCCATCCATAGCACTCATGCTTATCTTGCGTATTTTAGAGTATCCACTTCCAGTTGTCTATGTACTACATAAGTTCTCCAAGTTTCCATATCCGAGGAAAATGGCTATTCGAATAGATGATATTGACCCTGCAGGGGTGTACTTCTTCACACACACTCCCGCCACTTATAGCCCTGTACACGTCATGTACCTCGACAACCTTCAAGCGGAAGCCGGGCGAGGGAGTCGGCCATGACCTGACTAACCACACAAGTCTCTCGTCCAGGTTTATCGCCTATTCGGGTTCCATCTGCAAGGAGATCCGGCCGGGGTGTCGCTCACGGCCCCAAACGATGTGTGCAGGGTTCCCAGGCCCACCATCCGGGTGCCACTTGGTACACCGTGCCATGGTGCCTAGTCTCTCCCAAGCCCGTCCCGTCGAACACCACCTGGTAGACAAGTAGCACTACCTACAAACGCCAGAAACTAGTTGCAACTCCTAGACAAAAATCAAGTGGATTAATAAGCCGAGAGGGGCCGGATAACCGGAACCCAATGTGTGGTAGTAACTGGACTTGGATAACATACGCAGAACTCAGTGCTTAAGGACGGTTCCAATGAGACAACCCACCATGTACTCCTACATGGCCTCTCATCGCTACCTTTACCAAAACGTGTTCACACACTTAGCCTTTACCGGTAGGACATGTTCACCACTCCGATTCATTCCCGATGAATCAGACTTGACAAAACTCTAAGCATAGCTGGCATAAAGAAAAACAAGCATGGTTGAGCAGGCACATCAAGGCTCAAGCAACTCCTACTCATGCTAGTGGGTTTCAACTATTTACTGTGGCAATGACAGGTCATGCAGAGGAATGGGTTCAGCTACCGCAGCAGAAAGTAGCAGTTTGAATCGTTGTTGTACTAATGTAGTAAAAGGAGCAGGAGCGAGAGAGTGGGATTTATCGAGATGCTCAAGGGGGTTTGCTTGCCTGATAGATCCACGAAGAAGCACTGCTCCTCAGACAGGTACTCGGGACACCTTCCGGAGTAGAACCTATCGAGAGGGAACGGTGCCAGCAATCAATAAACAACCATATGCAACAATATGATGCATGAAGATGACATTTCAAAGATGCTATGATTTGCCCTAATGCATGTAGCATCAATTTGGTAGAAGTCCATATAATCAAGGGTTCATATGCAAACCCCAAATTAAGTATATATCATGCCATTATTACGTTTTCACTTATACAGCAAGTATAAGTTGGTTTTTCAATCATGAAACTGGCATAAATGGATTCCTTGCATTTTTTTGATGATTTTTCATATATAAATTATTTCATTCTGAGCTACGGTTTAAATTCTATGATTTTTAGAAGTTTTAACTATTTTCTGAAATTTCCTAATTTATTTTAAATCCAGAAAATAGCTTATTGCGTCAGCGTGACGTCACAGAGGCGTCAGCAGGGCTGACCAGGTCAAACCTGACGTGTGGGGACCACACGTCAGTGACACTGGGGTTAACCCCGGGTCAAACCCGCACTGACCAGGGTTGACTTGGCTCTGGGGCCCACTCTCAGCGGCTGGTGGGGTGGCTAATGGTGGGGATTAGCGCTAATTAAGCCGCCACGTCAGCCTCGCCGGAGTTCGGCCGGCGACGACCAAACCATGCGGCGGTGCTTCGCCGGAATGCGCTACAGGCGGCGGAAGAGCGCGCGGAGACCACCGGGGCGTAGCCCGTCGTCGTCCGCATCCAGTGGAGCATCTAGGATGAGCTGGGGAGGTCGGAGCTCACCGGAATGGAGATCGCGGCGGCTGCCGAAGTTCGGGGCTGGTGCGGGTTAGCGCTGCGGTGTGCTAACAAGCAAGGCGAAGGTCTGGCGGGGCGCTACACATTGCGGGGAGCAAGTTGGACTCGCCGGGGTGACCATTTGGTCGCCGGAGCTGCGCCGACGACGAGCTCAAGCGGCTGCGGCTAGGGTCATCAAGGGGGCGATGTCTACGGCTCGAAATCTAAGGGGAGGAAGGAGGGGATCCACGCAGGAGCTCATAGCGGTTCGTTCGGTGGCCTCAGCGAGCTCGGGAAAGCGTTTGAGCGGGCGCACGGTCGCCGGCGATCTCGGTGGCCCGAGGTTGAAGAAGACGGCAGTGAGGGCGTCCGGCGGCGTCCAGCGTCGCTTGGCTTGGCGAGGAGGTCGAGAACGAGGTAGCGGAGCTACTGGGTACGTCGAGGGGTCGAGGGGGAGGCTCTAGGTGCTGCAACGGTGAGCGGCGGCGGCGGCTGCGTTCAGTGCGTGCGAGGGAGAGAGCCAGGGGAGAGGATGGGGACGAGAGAGAGCGAGAGAGAGTCGGGGGATCGCGTGGCGTCCTCAGGGCGACGGGGAGACATGCAGGGAGGCAGGAGGTGGCCAGCGCGTGGCGAGCACGCGCCCCTGCCTTCTGGCATGAGGAGGGAGATGACTGGCGTGGCGAGTCAGCTGGGCCGGCTTGTTGGGCCAGAGCAGGTGGGCCGCCAGGTGAGGCCGGGTACGATTCCCTTTCTCTCTTTTATTTTGTTTTTGTTTTCTATTTTCTGACACTTGTTTTGTATCTAAAAGAAATGTTAAAACATTTCCATAAATGCTGAAAATAATTGTGGCATCTAGATATAATATTCCAGAGGCCCTCACCAATTCCCAACATTTTTGGAGCCATTAAAATATTTATATAATTTAAACAGCTCCAAATCAAATATTTATGCATTGATTCAAAAATCCAAAATGTGTAGCAAAAATGTGCATCACCTCTGGTGGTTGTTCCCAACATTATCCAAAGAGCATGAACATTTTTGGAGAGCATTTTGGGTTCATTGAAAATCCATTTTAAAGTTGAACCTATTGGAAAAAAACTTTGGTGCTAGGGTTTCCAACTTTCCCCATTTCAAATTCATTTGAAATTCAAACATGATGCACAAAGCAAGCCTAGGATCATACCAGAATTAGGGATGTGACACTTGTGATCCCATAGGTGTCGTTCCCACCGACATCTTTGGCATGCCAGGTAAGGGGCGCAGTTGTGAGAATCGGCTTTAGCAGTTAGTTCGAGCTTCTTCATCGTCATGGCGCCCAAGAAAAAGACGACGGTGGCGCTTGGCCCGTCGGAAGCCGGACATCCCGTCCTGACGCGGGCGAGTAGCGGACCGGTCGCAGAAAGGACCCGGGGCGCCGTTCGCAAACACCAACACCGTCCCAGCAGCCGGAGTTTGGGAGGCGGCGATGTTCGTGCGCCTGGTAACAGGCCGCACGCCGCCAAATCCAAAGACGGAGCCAGGCCCTCAGCGGGTGGCGCGGGGCCTTCCAAGATCGCTGCCACCCTGCCCGAAGGCGATGCGAGGGCCTCCAAGACTCCCATGCCGGCGCCGATGGCGCGCTCCTCTCAAGCGGCGCGCGACGAACGGCGTAATCACGCCGAAGACCCCGGGCGTCACCGCGGGAAGAGCCCCGAGCGCCACTCCCGGGAGGTAGAAGACCTGCCCGCTCGCCGAGGCACTGGTGAAGATGGCATGCGATCGCGGGGTCGTGATAGAGCTCCTTCTGACATGGTCAGAAGTCGAAGCGTGTCGGGATCCGTGCAGGTTTCGCTGGCACCAACGCCAGCAGAAGCCCTGGCGCGCACGCAGTTCCTCCTTGATTTTCCTCCCACTATGGGGAAACTCGACGAATGGAGAGCCACTATCCGAAGCCTTGTTGCAGTGGCCAACAAAGACGAATCGAGTCCGGTGGAGCCCCCAGGTCGACACTCCGACGGAGTCCCACGCACCAGTGGCAGGAAAGCCGGCGGCGCCGCGACCACGGTGCACTCGCCTCCTCCTCGCCCGGTACCGCGGACGCCAGCCCGTCGCGATGTTACGGGCGACGAAATCTCCATAGCATCGTCCGACCCGCGGACCCACTGTGACCAGCGCCATGTCCTTTGGGAACGAGAACATGAAGATGCTCGAACTACTATCGAGCGCCGGGGTGGAGCGCGCCACCAGTCAGACAGGCGAGCAGGACCTGCTGTGAACCACCCTGCACCGGAGAGCCCTGGAGGCCTACCTTACGAGGTAGGTTGTCTGGCTTTTACCCATGAGCTGCGGCAGTTCCAGTGGCCCACTCACCGCACCTTCAAACCTGACGTGGGCGAAAAGTACAGCGGCAAGACCCACCCGTCCGAGTTCCTCAGCATCTACACCATTGCGATGCAAGCTGCCGGAGCTCGCGACGATAAGGTGCTTGCGAATTACTTTCTGTTGGCTCTTAAACCCAACGCCATGTCATGGTTGATGCACTTGCCGGTAGACTCTATTTCCTCCTAGTCGGATTTGTGCCATGAGTTTGTGGGTGCCTTTACTGGAGGCCACCAAGCCCATGGCCAAGCGAGCGACCTGCATGTCATTCCCCAGAAGGGAGGCGAGAGTCTCCGCAAGTATATACAGAGGTTCAGCCAGATACAGTACAATATCCCTGATGTTCACCCTGCCACCATCATCAGCACGTTCCATCAGAACGTGCGTAACCGCAAGATGCGCGAAGAGCTGGCGATGAACAAGGTGAAAGATGTAGCAGAACTCTATGTTCTTGCTGACAGATGTGCCCGGGCTGAAGAGGGAAGGAAGTACCCCGGCGAAGACGCCGGCGTGGAAACCGACTCTTCAGATGAAGATGCTGCCGCCCCGGCGAAGAAGGGCCGGCGCCGCAACAGGAAGCGCAAAGGTAAATCCGTGCATGCCGTCGAGGGATCTGATGACACCGGCTCCACCAAGAAAACCAAGGCGTGCAGGACCGAGGCGATGGCTGAGGCGACCTCTCCCCACCTCGTGATCGTGGGGAGTGGACGCCTTGAAGACCACGCCTCAGCCCCGTTCAGTAAATGGGCCGCGCCTCCACGCCTCCCTCTGTTTATGGGGAAGGCGCGAACCGCCCCCTCTACTACGACGTGACGCATGCATGCAGAGCTTAGCCCCACGCATGCCGCCCACTTCACACGCGCCTCCCCATGCCACGCCACGCGCGGGAGTCATGGGAAGCGCAACGCGCGAAGAGACTTACCGCGGTAAAAACTGCCCCGCCTGCCCGCGCACCGTTTTTGGGCCTAGCCCAACGACGCGATTGCGCTTACGTGTGGCCTAGGCCCAGGGGCTCCTATCGGTGTACAAAAAGAGGGGTACACTTTTTGTACCCCTATAACTGTGCACGGGCAGTCTGAGCCACGAGCACCACCACACTGAGCAAGGCAAGGGAGGTGAGCCAAGGTAAGACCGAAGCTCGAAGAAGCAGAACGACGCCAAGACCAAGCCCACAAAGAGCAAAGGAGACGAAGCAGACTCCCCCCGGCAAGATCCTTGCCGGGAGGCGGTTTTAGCAAACCCGGCAAGACCCTTGTCGTGGCAGCTCGCCCCACACCTACGGAGTGAGTCACCCTTGAGTCCACTGCCCAAATGGGGCAAGGATTCGGGAGACATCCCCGTGGTGGCATGCAAATCTTTGTGAAGGCATTCAAGATCAGATATACCCTTTAGAAGATGATGATCCTTGGCGGGATCCCAGCCAAGGAGGACCACAAGGCCCCCGGCAAGAGCCTTGCCGGGGATGACAGCAGGCGCCACAGCAAGACCCTTGCTGGGGCCCAGGCAAGGCCCTTGCCAAGAACACCCATAGGGCCACCATCAGGCCCACGCCAGTCAAACCTCCACCGCCATTCGCATGCAGCTGCCGACCCAACCAGCTGGGCAGGCACCTGCATGGCGGCATGCGGATCTTCGTGGAGACCCACCACTGCGCCACCTCAGCTGCCTGCCTGCCTACATGGCACCACGGGCGCCGCTGGCCAGGGCGCGTGTCGACACGAGAGGGAGCGGCGACGGACGAGACATGGCTCTCCCCCGTCCCTGATAAAGCAAGGACACCTGGGCAAGACGCATTAAATGCACCTTGTCATGTAATGCGAGGGATAACCTCACATCACTGTACCCTTTCCACCTCCTGTGTGCCACTGTGGCAACCCCTTTCCTATAAAAGGAGGCCCGAGGCGGCCAGGAGGAGGATTCGGCTTTTTGGAGCTCCTCACGCCCCATAGCTCGCTCAAGAACACAGATATACAATCCACCAAAGCAGGAGTAGGGTTTTATGCATCCTCGCGGCCCGAACCTGGATAAACGAACCGTGTGCTATCTGTTTGATCCGCTCTTCTCACGACCCCGCGCCCCGCAACCGTAGTAGGGATTCCTGTGATCCCATAGGTGTCGTTCCCACTGACACGCACGGTATTCCCACGGGCGTCGCCTAACCATGGCCTGGGACCGTTTGCGCCTTTTGGCTCATGTATATGATAGTGTTGCTAGCATCCATATGACAAAGAACCCAGGCCGACATGACTAGTCGTGAACCCAAAGTTGCACTAACTTACGGGGACAGGCATACATGAATCAACATCGAGCATGTCGGTCAGCAACATGCGAATCTGGCCTGTAGCACTGGGCTAGTAGGACTCCGGTGAACCGGGCTGTAGCAGGCTAGGCAGGACTCCGGATGTCACCGCGTGACATTTCCCCGAAGGGACAGACACAGGAACAAAGTGAATCAAATGCTGGCCAGTCAAGTGTTCCGGAGCAGTAGTGCTGGGCTAGCAGGACTCCGGTGAACCGGGCTGTAGCGGACTACTATGGCTCATAGAAGCACTAGACTACATTTCCCCATAAGAGAGGCTACCAAGGATAAACAACTAGGTTGTCGGATCCCACACATACCAAGCATTTCAATCATACACACAATATGCTCGATATGTGTAAATACAACATGGCATCACAACAAAACTCTAAGACTCAAAGTATTTATTCAATAGGTTCCAAGGAGCGAGATATTACAAACATCGGTCTCATGACCCCAACATAAAGAGCATACAAACAACAAGCACATGCGGAAGCATAACTTGTCTCAGTACAGACAACTACAAACGAAGAAGTCTGAGAAGACTGACTATCTACAAGACCCTGCCAAGGGCACAAGATCGTAGCTGAGGTAACAAGCTAAACGTCAAAGTCCATGCAGAACTACTAGCGAGACTGACGTCTCTCTTCAAAAACATAAAATAGGTAAACGTGAGTACAAATGTACCCAGCAAGACTTACATCAGAACTAACTACGTATGGATCGGTATCAACAAAGGGGGTAGTGGAGTTTAACTACAGCAAGCCAACTTTGACTCAGTGGCTAACCTGAACTACGACTACAAGCAACTCTTTTGAGGTGGCGCACACGAGTTCACATATTCACCAATCAATACACCACTATGGATCCGGTCCCGTCTACCTACGAGAACGCCATCCATAGCACTCACACTTATCTTGCGCATTTTAGAGTATCCACTTCAAGTTATCTATGAACTGTACAGGCAACCCAGAAGTCCTTTACCGCAGACACGACTATTCGAATAGATCATTTATAACCCTACAGGGGTGTACTTCTTCACACAAGCTCTCGCCAATTACCACCATGTACACGTCGTGTATCTCGGCAACCTTCAAGCGGAAGCCTGGCGAGGGAGTCGGCCATGACCTGACTAACCACACAAGTCTCTAGTCCAGGTTTATTGCCTATTCGGGTTCCATCTGCGAGGAGATCCAGCCGGAGTTTAGCTCACAGCCCCAAACGATGTGTGCAGGGTTCCCGAGACACCAAACGGGCGCCCGGTACACTGTGCCACGGTGTATCTACCGCATCATAGCCCACCCCTAGGGTCAGCGCTACGCACGGCCGCCAACACATATCCTATAAACACCAGAAACTAGTTGCAACTCCTGGACAGAGGACTAGGGCAGTTAATAAGTCGAGAGGGTCAATTAAGGATCCCAATGAGTGGTAGTAGTTGTTCATGGATCACAAACACAGAACTCAGTTCCTGAGAATGATTTCAATGAGACAACCCACCATGTACTACTACATGGTCTCTCACCCCTACCTTTACCAAATCGTGTTCACACACTTAGCTCACACGCAGTAGGACATGTTCATCACCATTCCAATTCATCCCCGATGAATCAAACCTGACTCAACTCTAAGAAGTAGCAGGCATGACAAACAAGCATGAATGAGTAGGCACATGAGGGCTCAAACAACTCCTACTCATGCTAGTGGGTTTCATCTATTTACTGTGGCAATGACAGGTCATGCAGAGGAGAAGGGGTTCAACTACAGCAGCATGTAATAGTTGAATCATTGTTGTCCTAATGCAGTAAAGAGAGCAGGAGCGAGAGAGTAGGATTCGTATCGGAATGAACAAGGGGTTTTTGCTTGCCTAGCACTTCTGAAGATAGTATAACTCTTCATCGGTGTCATCGAACTCATCGCCGGAACACGTCTATCGAGAGGGAACAAATACCGGCAAACAAGGAAGAACACAATCAATGCAATGCACAATATGATGCATGAATGTGACATGGTAATGATGTTATGATTTGTGCTAATGCATCTAGAAGCAATTTAGAGTAAGTCCATATGAACCAAAGGTCCATATGCAAGCTCCACATTAAGCACTTAAAATGGAATTATCATGTTTTCACTTGTATGGTACATATAAGTTGGTCTGTCATTCATGAAAATGGTACAGATGGACAGATTGCATTTTTCTGATAATTTTTCATATATAAATTATCTTCATCTGATTTACGGTTATTTTTCTATGAATTTTTGAAGTTTAGGGTATTTTCTGAAATAAATAAATCATTTAAGATCCATTTAAATTCCAGAAAAGTGATTACTGTGTTAGCATGACGTCGGCGTGATGTCAGCAAGTCAAAGGCGCCAACCCAGGTCAAACCTGACCAGTGGGACCCACTAGTCAGTGACTCAGTTAGCTAACAGTGCCTGTTAGACCTAATTAGGTGATTAACTAAACTAATCTAGGGCTGGGCCCATATGTTAGTGAGTTAGTGGCTAACTAAATTAATTAGCACCTAACTAAATTAATAGGGCCTCAGACCCACATGTCAGCTCGGTCAAACCTGCCGGTGGCTCGACGCCGGCGAGGCCAGACGCACGGCTCGGAAATGCGCTACAGGTGGCGGTTTCATGCACTGAGGGCACCAGGGCATAGCCCTTGCTCCCTCGCATCTAGTGGAGACAGCAGCAGGTCACGGGGTCATAGGAATCGACGCCGGCGACGGGTTGAGTGGCGGCCGGAGCTACAGGCGTGCTCGGGTTGGAGCTAGGGGGCACGTGGGGAGGAGCTGGTGGTGGCTACATGCTCCTGTGGAGGTGAGGAGAACGATAACGCATGCGGGAGCGGCTGGTTCGGGCTCTAGCCATGGTGGCGCCATGGCCGGCGGCACGGAGCTCTCGGCTCCGGTGGCAGAGGCGGCTAGAGGAGAGGAACGAGCTCGGGGAGGAGGGGAAAAGGCGGCGGAGCTCAAAGAGAGGCTAATGGAGGACTCAGCAGGCGCAGGGACGGCCGGTGGGAAGAAAATCAACGGCGAGGATCTCCGGGGACGGCGTTTCAGGGCCTCCGGCGAAGCCTGGCTCAGCATGGAGGTTGAGGGAGACACGACGGAGCTTCTGGACCTGGCGGCAGGGCGAGGGAGAGCTGGTGGCCACGGAGGTGCTCGTCGGTGTTCTCGGGCGCTCGCGGCGATCGCGGTAGAGAGAGACAGAGGAGGAGACGAGGACGAGGGAGAGTGAGAGGGGGTCGGGGAGGTTGCGTGGCGTCATCCAAAGAGGCCAGGGCGAAGCGGCAAGCAGGTGGTGGCCGGGCATGCGCCGGCGTGTGTCGGCCACACGCTCATCCTCCTGTCAAGGAGGAAGACGACAGGGGAGGGGGCCAGGCGGCTGGGCCGCACAGTGTTGGGCCGGCTGGGGTGCCAGGTAAGAAGGCCTAGGTGGTTTTTCTTCTCTGTTTTTCTTTTAGTTCTTCTTTTCTATTTATTCAATATGTTTTTGATTTGATTTACAAACGAAACCAATTTGTAAAATCCTGAAAATTTATATGTGGATTAAATGGTCAGAACCAAAACCACATACTAAGTTTCAGAATATTTGAACTCATATCCTAAATATTATGGATATCAATCCAACTCAAATAACTATTGATTTAAATTCAAAGTCCAAGAATAATTCTGTAAAAATGTTCATTATTTTTGGTTTGGTTCTAAGCCCTTTCCAAAAGTACCAGACATTAATGAAGAGAATTTTGGTTCAATGAATGAAATGTTTAGGGTTCTTACCCTTTATGTCATTTTGAGGCTTTGAGAATTCCCTCAATTCCAAATTCATAAATTTAAGCATCATGCATGAATGCACACTGATGCAAATAATTACAAGCAATAACTGGGCTATGATAGCTCACCCCCACTAAACAAGAATCCCGTCCCGTGATTCAAGACGTGAGGTAAGGGGACAGAAGGGGCACAAAGCTAAGACGAGCTTCATGATGCAATTGGCCTCCTCAAAGATGTTGGTCCATTCATCATCTTAGTCTTGACGTCTTGCTCTGAGAATTCCATTCAACATGATAACGAGAAGGAAGGGTAACTCTAGAAGAATCGATCTCGTTAAAGATCAAGCAGTTGACGATCAACTCACAAAATGAGACGTAGGAACATTTCCCGAGCTGAGAGGCAAAATACCTTAGAAAGGATGGAAGAACAAGTTGACGAGGGTTTCAAAGTAGCGAGAAAACAATTACCATGATCCCACAATGGGGGTAACCTAGAAGAGGTGATTCACAGAATATTCCCTCAAGTGGCAAAAAGAATTACTTTTGATATTCAGATCATCGAAACTCTCTATACCAACCTGAGACAAATCTCAACTGATTAGTTGAAAGAGTTTGAAGGGATGGCACACTCATACTAGAATGGATGATGTGGACTACCTTGTTGAAGACAACACAATGGATGATTTTTTCTTATCACAAGAAATGCGTGGAACCCATGGGGATGGCACCACGGCAGGTGTAGGCTGGAAACAAAATGCAAAAGCTGGGAATGATTGTAGTAATTGGGTGAAACTCAACAGTGGAGAGTGATTCCACTGTTTGAAAGCTTATGGCATAATCAAAGAAACTGAGAGCGGATCCCAATTAATGCTGACGATAAATCCTAGTGCTTGCGCATGCCCTCAAGAACTTGAGCATTTCCATATTCATCAAGGTTTTACCAATATCCGTGTCAAGGATCCTGGCAACACAACATACTACCATGATGAATAGTGATGGACGATGCAGATGCAAAGGGAGATAACACCTTCTCAGATTTCTCCTTAGCGAGGCCAAGGAAACAAAATTTGATGATCGACCGGGAGACATTTAGCACTCTGTTTCTAATGTTCTCCTTGATGTGCTAGCGTAACCCATTTATTTATATGGCTCGGTATCTAGAACATCGGCTAGAAGGTCGGACTTCGGGAGCGCAAGAATCCATAAGGAATAACTATGGAAGTAAATCCTACGGAATCCTTATGGAAAGGTGGCCAATTTTCTCAATCAAGATACTACAATAATGGGTCTTTGAGTTGGGTGTGTTGGCCAAGACATCCACTTTACCGAGTTATAGAGAGACCAATATTATAGTTCTTGGGAAACGTTCCAACCATCACACCTGCCTGAGATTCAGATCTTGTTGGTGTCAGGATAGTCTAGACTCATTGGTCTAGAAAGAGAAATGGAAGTTTGCAACACAAATCGACGAGATGACGTTGCGAGACTCTCGGGAGATGGACTACGATAGCATGCTCCAAAACATGAGACGGTTCTGCTACACACCTGTGAACACACTGTCCTAGACAAGCATGGCCACGTGGTAGTCTTATAATAAAACACTACCGAGTTCTGGTTGGGAACCATCATCGCGGATAACGAAGTCCTTGCATAAGGCATGCTCTTAAGAAGGAGCTTCTTCTCCTTAAACAAATCAATCAGTGGCTTGGTGTGCTAGGGATACATGTAGAATGAAGGTTGCAAGTCTCCACACCACAGAATACTTTGCACGTATGCATGACTGATTTGGGATGATTCCAAAGGAAGCAACATTGACTTGCTCAAATTCACGGCGGCAACTTGCATCAAATACACGTAAATTAGAGGAAGTCACTTCTTTCATCCAAACATATGCTCCATGAGCTAGCATGAAGAAATGTGTCAGGACCCCGATTCAAAGACACATCGATCTAGCCGGTAACACCTCATATCACTTTGCGGCCTCACGCACGGTATTCCCACGGGTGTTGCCTTACCATGGCCTGGGACCGTTTGCGCCTTTTGGCTCACGTATATGATAGGTGTCGCTAGCATCCATATGATAGAGAACCCGGGCCAACATGACTAGTCGTGAACCCAAAGTGGCACTAACTTACGGGGATAGGCATACATGAATCAACATCGAGCATGTCAGTCAGCAGCGTGCGAATCCGGGCTGTAGCACTGGGCTAACAGGACTCCGGGAACCCGGGCTGTAGCAGGCTAGGCAGGACTTCGGATATCACCACGTGACATTTCCCGAAGGGACGGACACAAGAATGAAGTGAATCACATGCCGGCCAGTCAAGTGTTCCGGAGCAGTAGTGCTGGGCTAGCAGGACTCCGGTGAACCAGGATGTAGCGGACTACTATGGCTCATGGACGCACAAGACTACATTTCCCCATAAGAGAGGCTACCAAGGATAAACAACTAGGTTGTCGGATCCCACACATACCAAGCATTTCAATCATACACACAATATGCTTGATATGTGTTTATACAACATGGCATCACGACAAAACTCTACGACTCAAAGTATTTATTCATTAGGCTCCAAGGACCCAAGCATTACAAACATGGGTCTCATGACCCCAACATACAGAGCATACAAGCAACAAGCACATGCGGAAGCTTAACTTGTCTGAGTACAGACAACTACAAATGAAAAAGGCTGAGAAGCCTGACTATCTACCAGATCCTGCTGAGGGCACAAGATCGTAGCTAAGGTAACAAGCTAAACATCGAATTCCATGCAGAACTACTAGCGAGACTGAAGTCTCTCTGCAAAAACATAAAATAGGCAAACATGAGTACAAATGTACCCAGCAAGACTTACATCAGAACTAACTACATATACATGGGTATCAACAAAAGGGGGTAGTGGGGTTTAACTGCAGCAAGCCAACTTTCACTCGGTGGCTATCTTGAACTACGACTGCAAGTAACTCTTTTGAGGTGGCGCACATGAGTCCACATATTCACCATATCAATACACCACTATGGATCCGCTCCCGTCAACTTACGAGAACGCCATCCATAGCACTCACGCTTATCTTGCAAGTTTTAGAGTATCCACTTCAAGTTATCTATGAACTGTTATAGGTAACCCAGAAGTCCTTTACCGCGGACACGGCTATTCGAATAGATCATTTATAGCCCTGCAGGGGTGTACTTCTTCACACATGTTTCCATGTATTAGCGTCTGCACACGACATGTGCTCGACAGACTTCAAGCGAAAGCCGACGTGGGTGTAGACCACGACCTAACTAACCACACAAGTCTCTAGTCCAGGTTTATCGCCTATTCGGGTTCCATCCGCGAGGAGATCCGGCCGGTGTTTCGCTCACAGCCCCAAATGATGTCTGCAGGGTTCCCGAGACACCAAACGGGCGACTCGGTACACCATGCCACGGTGTATCTACCGCATCATAGCCCACCCCTGGGGTCAGCTCTACGCACGGCCGCCAACACGTATCCTACAAACACTAGAAACTACTTGCAACTCCTGGACAGAGGACAAGGGCGGTTAATAAGTCGAGCGGGGTCATATTTCGGGGCCCAACATGTGGTAGTAGCTGTTTCATGGATCACAAACACATAACTCGGTTCCTGAGGACGGTTTCAGTGAGACAAACCACCATGTACTCCTACATGGCCTCTCACCGCTACCTTTACCAAATCGGGTTCACACACTTAGCTCACACACAATAGGACATGTTCATCACCATTCCAATTCATTCCAGATGAATCAGACCCGACTCAACTCTAAGCACTAGCAGGCATGACAAACAAGCATGAATGAGTAGGCACATCAGGGCTCAAACAACTCCTACTCATGCTAGTGGGTTTCATCTATTTACTGTGGCAATGACATGTCATGCAGAGGAAAAGGGGTTCAGCTACCGCAGCATGTAACAGTTGAATCGTTGTTGTCCTAATGCAGTAAAATAGAGCAGGAGTGAGAGAGTGGGATTGTATCAGAATGAACAAGGGGGTTTTGCTTGCCTGGCACTTCTGAAGATGATATAGCTCTTCATCGGTGTCATTGATCACATCGTCGAAACATACGTCTACCGAGGGGGAACAATCACCGGCAAACACAGAAAGAATACAATCAATGCAATGCACAATATGATGCATGATCATGACATGTCAATATGCTGTGATTTGAGCTAATGCAGCTAAGAACAGAAGGGTTTGAGTTGATTTGAACTCAAGGTTCAAATTTAGATTCAAACTATGAATTCAAATAGTGCATGATCATGGTTTGAACTAAACAGCAAGGGTAATTTGTTAAAACAGGCATGGAAATGCTACATATGGATAGATTGGATTTTTCTGACCATTTTTCATATATAATTTGTTTCATTTGGAGTTATGGTTGAATTTCTATGATTTTTAGAAGTTTATACTATTTTCTAGAATTTCCTGGTTATTAATAAATCCAGAAAATGTAATACTGCATCAGCATTAGGTCATGCTAACGTCGGTAGGTCAACAGGCGCCGTTCAGGTCAAACCTGACTAGTGGGGCCCACTGGTCAGTGACTCAGTTAGTTAACTGGGTTAATTAGGGTTAGACTAATTATAACAAGAATGTCAGCAGGGCTGGGCCCTCGTGTCAGTGGCTCAGGGTTAGTTTAGTGAGGGGATTAACACCTGACAGCGGTAATCAGCACTAACTAACACCTAACTAATCCAGTTAGGGCCGGCCCCATGTGTCAGTGACTCTGGGAGGGGCCCAGCCGGGGTCAAAGTGGGTCAACCCACCGGCGACTCGAAGCCGGCGAGGCCCAAGACGGTGGTGCGGCTCGGAAAACCTCCACACGGCATGGACGAGGCCATTCTTGGGCTCATTGAAGAGCTCTTGCAGGCACGCGTCGAGTGGTGGTGGAGGTCGGGCCTATGGTGGCCGGAGCCGATGATGGCGAGCTCCAAGGCGGCAACCGGAGTTCGGGCAATGACTGGTTCGGCGCTACGGTGCATGGGAGCAGGAGCTGGTGGGTGCTACAGACTCCTGGGGGTACACTGAGTGTAGTGATGCGCTCGGTTTGGATGGAGGCAAACCAAAATGATGACGGTGACAAGTCTGGTGCCGATGAGGTCTCGGTCTCGACAGAAATGAGGGCTACGATGAGCTAATGGACATGGGAGTAGGGGGGATCGGTAGAGGAGCTCACGGCGAGTGCAGAGGTGGCCTCGGCGTGCTCGGGGAAGCACCGGAGCGAGCGGGCGGCGAGAGGCATCTTCGATGGCCGGCGACGAAGACGAAGAAGACGGCGTCGATGCAAGGCCTCGGCGAGGCATGGCTGGACGGAGAGGACGAGGGAGGCGTGGCGATGCTCGTGGACACGTCAGGGAGGCGAGGGGAGCACAGAGGCCGCGTCTACGGCGTACGGCGGCGACGAGCTCCGCTCGAGCAGAGAGGGATAGAGAGCAGAGGAGGGGGAAAGAGGTTGGGAGAGAGTGAGAGAGTTCCAAGGGTGGCGTGGCGCTGCGAGAGACGTCCAGTGGGAGGAGGAGGCAGCCAGGCAGGGAGGAGGTGGCCGGCATGTGGCTGCGCGCGCTGGGCACGCGCCCCTGCCTACTGGCGCGAGAAGGAAGGTGACAGAGGGGCTGTGGTGGTGGGCTGGGCCGGCCACTTGAGCCGCCAGGTAAGCCCAGGTGAGGTTCCTCTCTCTCACCTTCCTATTTTCTATTTTCCATTTTTCTATTTTTTCTATTATGTTTTGATTTAGTTCAAAGACCAAACCATTTTCAAAATTCATGAAAATAATTGTGTGAACTAAATGGACTTATCCAAAGCTACACAACAATTTCCAGAATTATTGAACATATATTTATTATATAACCAATATAGATCCAATTCAAATATTTATTGGATTAATTCAAAGGCCCAAAATAATTGTTTATGAGATTCTAGAAATAGTGGTTTGAATTTTATCCCTTGCCAACATTTCCAGAGATTAACAGGAACATTTTCTTGGACTCATTTGATGAGATTTAAATGTTGGTTATTTTTAGAGTTCTTCTAAGGCTTTTGAAAATTCCTCAATTCTAATTTCATTTGAATTTAAACATGATGCTCACATGAAGGGCTAGCCTAGTGTATACCAGAACCAGGGATGTGATAGCTCACCCCTACCAAACAAGAATCTCGTCCCGAGATTCAGGACGTGAGGTAAGAGGACGGAGGGGACACAAACTAACATGGTCTTCACGATCCAGGTTGCACTTCATAAGAACGTTGACACTATCACCATCTTTGTATCGATGTCTTGCTCTGAGAACTCCAACTAACATGACAATGAGAGGAAAGGGAAAACTCCAGAAGGGTCGATTTTCTTGAAGATTGGACAACTCAGGATCAACTCATGGAGTGAGACATTGAAACATCTCCCGAGCTGAGACACGAAACACGTATCAAGAGGGATGTAGAGGGACATATGAAAAAGGTCCAAATTGGTAGGCAACAATCCCACGCTTAGCTGAGAAGGTGAGTGAGTGTCAAAGTAGCAAGGAGATAAGTTGCCATGATTACCTAACGGAGCACCTCAGGGAAGGTGACTCATAGAGCAATTCCCTTAAGTGTCAAAAAGAATTACTTTTGATATAATGATCATTGAAACTCTTTATGCCGGCCTAAGACAATCACAAACGATCGTTCAGGGAGGTTCGAAAGAATGGCATATATCGACTAGAATGGATGATGTGACTACCTACCTTGTTGAAGATAACGCAATGGATGAGTTTTGCTTATCTCCGGAAAATGGATGTGACTCATGGGAAGTCCACTTTTGAAGATGATCCTAGACATTAATTACTGAGAAGGAAGACCATAGAAAATGGCACAATGGTGGTGCAAGTTGGGAACAAAATGCAAATGCTGGGAATGTTCCAACCATCATATCTGCCTGAGATTCAGATCTGGTTGGTATCGGGATATTTCAGATAGCATGTCTAGAAAAATAAAGGTAGCAACACAAATCGACGAGATGTCTTTGTAAAACTCTCGGGAATGAACTACGGTAGTAAGCTCCAAAACATGAGCCGGTTCTGCTACAAGCATGTGAACACGCTGTCCTAGACAAGCATGGTCACCTGGTAGTCTTACAACGAAACACTACCGAGTTCGGGGGGGGGGAGAACCATCAACAAGGATATCGAGGTCCTTGTGTAAGTCTAGCTCTCAAGAAGAAACTTCTTCTCCTTGAACAAACCAATCAGTGGATGGTGTGCTAGGAACACATATGGAGTGGAGGTAATTAATCTACCAAACCATAGAATACTTCGTACGTATGCATGACTGATTTGGGATGATTCCAAGGGAAATAAAACAAACCTCTCTCAAATTCATGGCGGCAACTTACACCTAATGCACGTGAACTTGGAGAAAGTCACTTCTTTCATCCAAGCATAAGCTTCATCAATGGAACACGAAGGCATTGCTTACAGAGTTTCCAACACTAGCTAGATGTTCAACATGAATCATGGGGGAGACAAAATGCTGCTGATGGGCTCAACAACAACTCATCGGAATTTCCATATCACTGGACTTCCACCATCATGTGAACACGGTGACATCATTGGTCAGACCAAAAGATGTAATGGTGTATGCTCGAGGGATCAACCACGAGTAAGACAACATTACGAACATCGTTGGTTCTGATTTGACTTGACGATAGCCCATACTCAAGTCAAAGTTTTGACAAGGCAATAGATCCAACAACTGATCACGAGGACCAATTGATGGAGATATCATCTTTCTTCAACACACACACAAAAAGATATCCCTTAACATGAACTAATTGAGACAAGCTTTTATCTTCCTACTCTCCAAGTTGTTGTCTAGCTCAACCAACTAGCTCAGGGATATCCAACACAGATTCTTGGAGAAGGGGTGATTTGGAGGAAAACCAACATGATCACGAACTGAACATAGCGGTCAGGTGACAACCTTGTAATACTTCTGAGAAGATATTTGGAACATCACGAACCACCGATATGTTACTAAGCTTGAGAACAACCTTTCTTTCAGAGCAAGACGATAAAACTAAATAGGAAAGGGATTGATGCAACCCTAACTCTTGGTTGAAGAGTGCACCAGAAATAAGGACAGGGTAGCACAATCAATCCTAGAATGATGATCCAATAATCAACACAGGAAGAATGAGGTTACTATCCATTTAACTACCAAGCAACAGAGTTGCTAGGAGTATAGATTTCACACATCACGATTCACTTGTCGGCGTTCCGATAATAACACAGAACCGAGGAATGAATAATGATGGTGAGAAGTATCACTTTATCCAGAGTTCATAAGAGGTGGTGCAATTCTCATGACGATCCTGACATAAGGAGGCAACACTCCAAGGTAGAACAAAACAAAAACTGGATTGGCATTTTGATCTTCGGAATACAACTGCTTTGACCCAATCCCAGAGATGGATGAGGTACTGGAGTTTGTTTTTCCTAGTCATTCCGGAATAGAATGGCTTGACGGACCACAAGAATATTAAGCATCGATGAGCACAAATGCACGACATACTCTTGACTATCAACTGATACACGAGGGTCGGAATCCAACCAAAGAGGGACAACTCAAAGGAACATTGCACTTTCTGAGTTGTGGATGCATAGATTAGTATGTTGAACAAAGCTCAACATATTTCGTCCAGATAATCCATGCAGAAAGGTAGGGCTGGAAGATTCACAACGCAGAATGGAGAACTCCTCAAGAGCACTCTTGTTGTGATCTTTTGGTTCAAAGAACTTCTGCCATAAGCAGTTCATGGTATTTGGAAGAAGGAAATACCACGGACCTCGAGGACTATCACAAGATTACTAATAACCTAAAGGAACGAGCAAACACTATCAACATGAAATAAGTAGGGTGAATCTCGGGTTCAAAACCCAGGAATAGAATGCCTACTAACTAAATGGCATCATGGGATGCTTTCGAGAATGACGGCTAGAATCATCACACCGGGAACACAAAACATGGCTAGTTTACTAGGTGACTCCCTAAAACACCTAGGGTCATAAAAATAGCCCCAACATGTATACCGAGGCAATAGGGTACCTCAACGTACCGGATAGTGTGCTAATTCTGACCAAAAAGGACATCGGGAACAGAAAGAAAGGATTTGCAAATGCATCAGACTATTTAGTAACCTAGGATGACTCGGACAGCATAACGGCTGTAAATGCTCAAAAAGAATTGAGACATCCTGCAAAATGGTGGCATAACCACTCAGAAGCACAATATCAAGGTTCCGAGACCAACTATGAACACACGGAAGTAGTAGAAGCTGAACTGAGGCTTAATACCAACGATCCTATGAGTCTACGGATTAGTAACACGTGATCCTGATAAAAAGATGTCAAGCCTAGTTCTTAATCCCCGTAGAAGAGAAGAGGATGACTCAGATCAGAAGGCCATAAGGTGAAGGAGTAAAAAGAGCCTTACGTTCCCTTCCACAACCAATTCCCTTATATAACTAAAGCATTTCTAGACTCAACTTCGACCAGTTTGGCTTGGTGATCCTACAGGCAGTCAGGCTCTGATACCAAAGCTGCCAGGACCCTGATTCCAAGTCACATCGATCTAGCCGGTGACACCTCATATCACTTTGCGGCCTCATGCACAGTATTCCCACGGGTGTCGCCTTACCATGGCCCGGGACCATTTGCGCCTTTTGGCTCACGTATATGATAGGTGTCGCTAGCATCCATATGACAGAGAACCTGGGCTGACATGACTAGTCGTGAACCCAAAGTGGCACTAACTTACAGGGACAGGCATACATGAATCAACATCGAGCATGTCGATCAGCAGCGTGCGAATCCGAGCTATAGCACTGGGCTAACAGGACTCCGGGAACCCGGGCTATAGCAGGCTAGGCAGGACTCCGGATGTCACCGCTTGACATTTCCCCGACGGGACAGACACAGGAACGAAGTGAATCACATGCCGGCCAGTCAAGTGTTCCGGAGTAGTAGTGCGGGGCTAGCAGGACTCCGGTGAACTGGGATGTAGTAGACTACTATAGCTCATGGACGCACAAGACTACATTTCCCCATAAGAGAGGCTACCTAGGATAAACAACTAGGTTGTCGGATCCCACACATACCAAGCATTTCAATCATACACACAATATGCTCAGTAGGTGTAAATACAACATGGCATCACAACAAAACTCTATGACTCAAAGTATTTATTCATTAGGCTCCGAGGACCCAAGCATTACAAACATGGGTCTCATGACCCCAACATACAGAGCATACAAGCAACAAGCACATGCGTAAGCTTAACTTGTCTGAGTACAAACAACTATAAATGAAAAAGGTTGAGAAGCCTGACTATCTACCAGATCCTGCCGAGGGCACAAGATCGTAGCTGAGGTAACAAGCTAAACGTTGAAGTCCGTGCGGAACTACTAGCGAGACTGACGTCTCTCTGCAAAAACATAAAATAGGAAAATGTGAGTACAAATGTACCTAGCAAGACTTACATCAGAACTAAGTACATATGCATCGGTATCAACAAAAGGGGGTAGTGGGGTTTAACTACAGCAAGCCAGCTCTGACTCGGTGGCTATCCTGAACTACGACTACAAGTAACTCTTTTGAGGTGGTGCACATGAGTCCACATATTCACCATATCAATTCACCGCTATGGATCCGCTCCCGTCTACCTATGAGAACGCCATCCATAGCACTCACGCTTATCTTGCGAGTTTTAGAGTACCACTTCAAGTTATCTATGAACTGTTATAGGTAACCCAGAAGTCCTTTACTGCGGACACGGCTATTCGAATAGATCATTTATAGCCATGCAGGGGTGTACTTCTTCACATATGTTTCCACCACTTAGCGTCTACACACGACATGTGCTCGGCAGACTTCAAGCGAAAGCCGACGTGGGTGTAGACCATGACCTAACTAACCACACAAGTCTCTAGTCCAGGTTTATCGCCTATTCAGGTTCCATCCACGAGGAGATCCGGGTGGGGTTTCGCTCACAGCCCCAAACGATGTGTGCAGGGTTCCCGAGACACCAAACGGGCGACTCGGTACACCGTGCCACGTGTATGTACCGCATCATAGCCCACCCCTGGGGTCAGCGCTACGCACGGCCGCCAACACATATCCTACAAACACCAGAAACTAGTTGCAACTCCTGGACAGAGGACAAGGGTGGTTAATAAGTCGAGCGGGGTCATATTTCAGGGCCCAACGTGTGGTAGTAGCTGTTTCATGGATCACAAACACAGAACTTAGTTTCTGTGGACGGTTTTAGTGAGACAACCCACCTTGTACTCCTACATAGCCTCTCACCGCTACCTTTACCAAATCGTGTTCACACACTTAGCTCACACACAATAGGACATGTTCATCACCATTCCAATTCATTCCTGGTGAATCAGACCCGACTCAACTCTAAGCACTAGCAGGCATGGCAAAACAAGCATGAATGAGTAGGCACATCAGGGCTCAAACAACTCCTACTCATGCTAGTGGGTTTCGTCTATTTACTGTGGCAATGACAGGTCATGCAGAGGAAAAGGGGTTCAGCTACCGCAGCATGTAACAGTTGAATCGTTGTTGTCCTAATGTAGTAAAATAGAGCAGGAGTGAGAGAGTGGGATTGTATCGGAATGAACAAGGGGTTTTTGCTTGCCTGGCACTTCTGGAGATGATATAGCTCTTCATCGGTGTCATTGATCACATCGTCGAAACATACGTCTACCGAGGGGGAACAATCACCGGCAAACATAGAAAGAATGCAATCAATGCAATGCACAATATGATGCATGATCATGACATGTCAATATGCTGTGATTTGTGCTAATGCAGCTAAGAACAGAAGGGTTTGAGTTGATTTGAACTCAAGGTTCAAATTCAGATACAAACTATGAATTCAAATAGTGCATGATCATGGTTTGAACTAAGCAGAAAGGTTAATTTGTTAAAACATGCATGGAAATGCTACAGATGGATAGATTGGATTTTTCTGATCATTTTTCATATATAATTTGTTCATTTGGAGTTATGGTTGAATTTCTATGATTTTTAGAAGTTTATACTATTTTCTGGAATACTGCGTCAGCATTAGGTCATGCTGACGTCAGCAGGTCAACAGGCGCCGTCCAAGTCAAACCTGACCAGTGGGGCCCACTGGTCAGTGACTCAGTTAGTTAACTGGGTTAATTAGGGTTAGACTAATTCTAACAAGAATGTCAGCAGGGCTGGGCCCACATGTCAGTGGCTCAGGGTTAGTTTAGTGAGGGGATTAACACCTGACAGCGGTGATTAGCACTAACTAACACCTAACTAATCTAGTTCGGACCAGCCCCACATGTCAGTGACTCTGGGAGGGGCCCAGCCGAGGTCAAAGTGGGTCAACCCACCGGCGAATCGATGCCGGCGAGGCCCGAGACGGAGGCGCGGCTCAGCAAGCGTCCACAAGGCACGAACGAGGCCGTTCTTGGGCTCGTTGAAGAGCTCTTGCAGGCACGCGTCGAGTGGTGGTGGATGCCGGGCCTATGGTGGCTGGAGCCGACGGCGAAGAGCTCCAAGGCGGCGGACGGAGTTTGGGCAATGATAGTTTCGGCGCTACGGTGCATGGGAGGAGGAGCTGGTGGCCGCTACATACCCCTGGGGGTGCACTGAGTGCAGTGACGCGCTCGGTTTGGATGGAGGCGAACCAAAACGACGATGGTGACAAGTCCGGTGCCGGTAAGGTCTCGGTCTCGACGGAAATGAGTGCTACGATGAGCTAATGGACATGGGAGTAGGGGGGATCGGTAGAGGAGCTCACGGCGAGTGCAGAGGTGGCCTTGGCATGCTTGGGGAAGCACTAGAGCAAGAAGGGTGGCGAGAGGCATCTCCGGTGGCCGGTGATGAAGACGATGAAGATGGCATCGATGCAAGGCCTCCGGCGAGGCGTGGCTAGACGGAGAGGACGAGGGAGGCGTGGCGATGCTCGTGGACACGTCGGGGAGGCGAGGGAGCACGGAGGCCGCGTCTACGGCGTACGGCGGCGACGAGCTCTGCTCGAGCAGAGAGGAAGAGAGAGCAGAGGGGGGGGAAGAGGTCGGGAGAGAGTGAGAGAGTTCCACGGGGTGGCGTGGCGCTGCGAGAGACGTCCAGGGGGAGGAGGAGGCAGCCAAACGGGGAGGAGGTGGCCGGCGTGTGGCTGTGCGCGCCGAGCACACGCCCCTGCCTACTGGCGCGAGGAGGAAGGCGACAGAGGGGCTGCGATGGTGGGCTGGGCCGGCCACATGAGCCGCCAGGTAAGCCCAGGTGAGGTTCCTCTCTCTCACCTTCCTATTTTTTGTTTTCTATTTTTCTATTTTTGCTATTATGTTTTGATTTAGTTCAAAAGACCAAACCATTTTCAAAATTCATGAAAATAATTGTGTGAACTAAATGGACTTATCCAAAGCTACACAACAATTTCCAGAATTATTGAACATCTATTTATTATATAACAAATATAGATCCAATTCAAATATTTATTGGATTAATTCAAAGACCCAAAATAATTGTTTCCGAGATTCTAGAAATATTGGTTTGAATTTTATCCCTTGCCAACATTTCCAGAGATTAACAGGAACATTTTCTTGGACTCATTTGATGTGATTTAAATGTTGGTTATTTTTAGAGGTCTTCTGATGCTTTTGAAAATTCCTCAATTCTAATTTCATTTGAATTTAAACATGATGCTCACATGAAGGGATAGCCTAGTGTATACTAGAACTAGGGATGTGACAAAATGCTTACAAAAGTTTCCAATACTAACTTAAATGTTCGACATGAATCATGGACAAGATAAGGATGTTGTTGATGGGCTCAACAACAATTTATCAAGATTTCCATAAGATGGGGTTACATGATTATGTAAACAAGATGATAGCATTGGTCAGACCAAAAGATGTAATGGTGTATGCTCGAGGAATCAACCACGAGTAAGACAACATTACGAATATCATTGGTTCTAGCTGGATTTGACGATGGCCCACACTCAAATCAATGTTTGGGCAAGACGATAGGTTCAACAACTAATCACGAGAACCAATCGATGAAGAAATCATATTTCTACTAGACACATACAAGATATCCCATAAAATGAACTAAGTCGGACAAGCTTTTATCTTCCATCTCTCCAAGTTGTTGTTTAGCTTAACCAACTAGCTCAGGGTATCTGACACAAATTCTTGGAGAAAGGGGTGGCTACAAGAAACCAACTTGATCACGAGCTCAACATAGCGGTCAGGTGACAACCTGGTGATACTTTCGAGAAGATATTCGGAAAATCATGAACCACCGATATGTTACTAAGCCCGAGAACAATCTTGCTTTTCAGGGCAAGACGATGTGATCGAATAAGCAAGGGGTTGATACAACCCTAACTCATTGATCGAGGAGTGCACCCGAAATATGGACTAGGTAGCACGATCAATCTCAGAACGATGGTTCGGTAACCAACACGCTAAGGATGAGAATATTGTCCTTTAACTACCAAGCAACGAAGTTGCTAGGAGTATTGATTTCACACATCACGATTCACTTGTCGGCATTCCGGTTACGATAACACAGGAACCAAGGAATGAACAATGATGGCGAGGAGTATCACTATATCATGAATTCATGAGAGGTTGTGCAATTCTCATGATATTCTTGACATAAGACGGTAATACTTTAGGGTAGAACATAATCAAAAGTTGTATTGGCATTTTGATTTGCGGAGCACAACTATTTTGACCCAATCCTGGATATGGATGAGGTACTGGAGTTTGTTTCTCCCAGTCATTCCGAGATAGAATGGCTTGATGGACCACAAGAATAATAAGCATCGATAACACGAATGCATAATTACTCCTGACTATCAATTGATAGACGAAGGTCGGAATACAACTGAAAAGGGACAACTCAAAGGAACATATCACTTTCTGAGTTGTTGATGCATATATTAGTATGTCGAATCGAGTGCAACATATTTCTTCTGGATAACCCATGCAGAAAGGTAGAACTGGCAGATTCACAATTACGAATGCAGAACTCCTC
The DNA here is from genome assembly GCF_018294505.1 of Triticum aestivum. NCBI lineage: Eukaryota > Viridiplantae > Streptophyta > Magnoliopsida > Poales > Poaceae > Triticum > Triticum aestivum. The sequence goes on along the minus strand of NC_057797.1, from coordinate 288,899,205 downwards.
AAGAGTACTCTGATTGTGATCTTTCGGTTCAACGAGGAACTTCGGCCATAAGTAGTTGATGGTATTTGGAAGAAGGATATACCACGAACCTCAAAGACTATCACAAAGATTACTAGTATCCTAAAGGTACGAGCAACACTATCAACACGAGGTAAGTAGAGTGGATCTTGGGTCAAGAACCCAGGAGTAGAATACCTACTACTAGGTGGCATCACGGGATGCTTTCGAGAATAATGGCCAGAATCACACACTGGGGATACAAAACATGGCTAGATCACTAGGTGACTCCCTAAAATACCTACGGTCATAATAATAGCTCCAACATATATGTCGAGGCAATAGAGTACCTCAACTCACCGATTAGTGTGGTTGAACTGGCCCAAAGGAACACCGGGAACAGAAAGAAGGGATTTGCAAATGCATCAGACTATTTAGAAACCTGGGATGACTCAGACATCATAACGGCTGTGAATGCTCAAAAAGATTTGAGACATCCTGCAAAATAGTGGCATGACCACTCAACATCACAGTATCAAGGTTCTGAGGCTAGCTATGAACATACGGAAGTAGTAGAATCTGAACTGGGACTAGAAACTATCAATACTATAAGCCTATGGATTAGTAACACGTCATCCTGATAGACAGATGAGAAGGCCTAATTCATAATCCCCATAGAAAAGAAGAGGTTGACTCAGATCAGAAGGGCATAAGGTAACACTACTAGGAAAAGGGCTATAGATGGAATTGACACTAATGGCGCACCAGACATGTGGTGCACCATTACTATATACTAATGGCGCACCATCTGTTGGTGCGCCATTAGTGTGGAAGACACTAATGGCGCACCAGGCACACGGTGCGCCACTAGTAACAAAATGTTTTTTTTTCATTTTTTCAAACATACTAGTGGCGCATCCGGGCAGAGTGCGCCATTAGTAGTTAGAACTACTAATGGCGCACCAGCCACAGAGTGTGCCACTACTGTATTTTTTTTCTTTTTTGCAAAATTACTAATGGCGCACTATGCCATGGTGCACCATTAGTATAATTTTTTTCTTTTTTGAAAAACTACTAATGGCGCATGTCTGTGTGGTGTGCCATTAGTATGTTGGGCTACTAATGGCGCATGTCTCTGTGGTGCGCCATTAGCACCTCCCGCACCCTCCCCCCGCTCCATCGCCGACGAGGACCCCCCGCACCCTCTCCCCTGCTCCACCGCCGCCGACGACCCACCGCACCCTCCCCCGCTCCACCGCCGCCGACAACCTACCGCACCCTCCCCCGCTCCACCGCCGTCGACGACCCCCCGCACCCTCCCCTACTCCACCGCCGCCGCCGACCCACCGCACCCTCCCCCGCTCCATCGCCGCCGACAACCCGCACCCTCCCCCACTTTTTGATGATATTTTTAAATAACAAATTTGATGATACTTTCAAATAAGAAATTTGATGATATTTTCAAATAACAAATTGGATGATATTTTCAATTAAAAATAAAAAAACAAATTCGATGATATTTAAAAAAAATGATGATATTTGATGATATCTTCTGTTCTAGTCCTCATGAAAATAACAAATTTGATAAAAACTAATTATTGGATGCAACAAGAAATAATGAAAAAAAAAGTTACTAATGGCGCACCAGAGGCGGGTGCGCCATTGCTATCAGAAAAAAAAATTACTAATGGCGCACCAGAGGAGGGTGCGCCATTGCTATCAGAAAAAAAACTACTAATGGCGCACCAGAGGGTGGTGCGCCATTGCTATAGTGTCTAGCTGGATGCCCCTTCGCCCGATCCCCCCTTCCCTCTCCCTCGCCAGATCCCCCTTCCCTCCCCCGCCACAACCGCTCCGACGACCCCTGACCCGCTCCGACGACCTCCGCGCCCGCTCCACACCCACTCCGGCTCCCCCGCGCCCACTCCGACGACCCCCGTGCCCGCTCCACACCCTAGCACCTCCCCACTTCCCCTCCCCTCGTGCTGCTTCACCCGACTAGGTCGTCCCCGTCGACACCGCATCATCCCCGCGACCACCGTCGTCCCCGCACCCCAGCAAGGAGTCCAGGAGCTTTGCAGTGTTCTTCTATGTCATCTACGGCCAGCCGTTGAAGCTCGACGACTCTGCATCATGTGGATCGAGGTCTTCTTCCACCTCCGACCACCGCAGCCTCACCATCGATCCGCGCCACCTCGTCAACCCCGGCCCCGCACGAGCTCGCCATCGTATTCCTCTCGATGAGCTGCACCAGTTCCCCTCCCCCCCTCTCGGTGACCTGGCTGTCTGGCTTAAGTTGGAGGCTGCAACGGAAGAGTTCATTCAGAAAAAAATACAGGCTTTAAAGATGATTTTTTCTTACTATTGCCATGTTTTTTCAATTTATCAAGCTCCAGCACAAATATCCGATAGAATTTGGGCTGCAGTTAGTGTACTAATTAGTTGGATATTTGAGTAGTATTATCAACAGTAATAACTTTTACATGTTTGCATTGCTTCCAAGAGTAACAGCAGGTGCTTAGGACACCTTTAGGAGATCTACTCATCTCTAATCATGCTACTCAAGGATAGGAACCGTAGGCTTCTCTAATCTGCTTGTGCTAGGTTGTTCTACAGTTCAAGATTTACTCCTTAACTGAATTCTGTAACTAACAAACCTAGCTCTTGCAAGTAACAACATGTTCAAGATCAAGGTTGACAGTATGTTCTGACAGTATAAGAGTAGGAATTCTGTATTGTTTCTAAAAGCTCTACAATATCCAGATTTTATGATATTTGTACATCTAGTTTTTATGGTTAGATATCTGACAGTATAAGAGTATGTTCTGGCAGTATAAGAGTAGTATAAGAGCAGTATATCCAGTTTTTGTGGTTAGATATCTGAATTGAGAAAAAACATAGCTTTTGCGGTCTCCATATACAACTAATACTACTACTGTATTTCATTTCAAAGTTCAAAATGCTGGTACTAAGATTTTCATTTCCAATGAGTGATGTTTTTCCTAGCAGTAGAAAAATAGCAGTAGCCATGTACTAGGAGTGCATTTTTTCTAGGGTGATGGATATATCTAGTGAGTACTGCATTGCTTTTGTCCAACTTTTGATAGGACCAAGGAAATGAGTGCTCGAAAGCATGCCCATGCGTTTGCCCCCCTTCTCTTGGGCCTGGTCTTCTCCCCCTCTTTATGCCCTTTTCTTTTGAACAGGAAAAGAGGGTCATAACCCTTGTAATTATGCACAAGCTCTTTGCTTTATACCCACAAAAAATGTTGGTTCATGGCTGGCTAACTGCAGGTCCAGCCAACTGGTAGGTGGGTGTAGATGCTTGAATTGCATAGGGCCAACTAACTGCCCCTTGAAGGGGGCAAACAAGATGTTGTTGATACATAAATGTAGTTTTCAGTATTCTGTCCAAACTGAAAACTGTTAAAAAGACCATGTGTTTTTTGGTCAAAATCTGCATGTAAAACTGAAATAATCTCCTAGTAGTTAACTGTTATGGACAATTGTCAATTTTCTGTAATGATGATGGAACATTATAAAGCATTGTACTCCAGTGTATATGAAGGATACAAAAAATTTAGCAACTTCTCTGATTTTATAAAGTTGTTCTTATATGGGTGAAACTTCACTTGTTTTTAGGCTAGTGCAGGGTGTTGCTTCTTCTGTATGGGCCAACTATGTCACAAATAAATTGTTCCTTCTTCTGAATTTGACAAGTAATGACTTGCAAAGATGATGATCATCTTGCTAGTTTGCTGGGTTTGTCTCCGACCATTGTGTCGTGATGAATTTGCAGGTACCCCGAGAGGCCCTTGAGTTTGCCGGAATGTCGATTAACTTCCGTTCCGGCAAATTCGGGTACTCCATATGTCCTATTTTCAGCAAAGGTCATGCTGAAATTTTCCGTGAATTTTAGCATGACTTTGCTAAAAATAGGACATATGGGGTACTTGCGACTAACGCATGGGCCGGAGTATCTTAGTACTTAATTAAGTAGGATCAACTGCCCCGCCATTCTTGTTGCATTAAACCATAGGTGGAAATAGAGCCAAGTGATTAGGCCCAACTTAGAATTCTCCTTAGCATCGATAAACCCTAGATGATAAACCCAACATAGGTGGCAATAGAGCCAAGTGATTAGTGCCAAGTGATTAGGCCCAACCTAGGGTGCCTCGGCATCGATAAACCCTAAATGATGAAAACTTAACTTGGCTTCTATAGGGTGCCTCGGTGTCGATGAGAACCTAAATGATGTACGCTTAGGCTTTTAGGGTGCCTCGGCATCGACAAACCCTAATTTAGCTTTTAGGATGCCTCGGTGTCGACAAACCCTAAATGATGAGACCATGATCTTGTTCCTTGACAATAACCAACTTTTTGACCAAACTTTTTTCCTATTTAGAGCGAAACATGGCCCACAACGATGAGGCCGGCGGTTCGGGCGGCAAGCAATTCTGGGAGCTGTCCCAGGAGTTGGAGGAAGAACCTCACCGCTATGAGGACGCCGCGGAAGACACCGATCCTGACTACACAACCCCTAGTGGCGTCGGGGATGACACCACTGATGATGGCGCCGCGGATGCCACCACTGATGATGGCGGCGCACGCACAGATGGCAGCCAACCGAAGAGGCAACGGAAGGACCGGCGCCCGAACATGCTCGGCACCGTCAGGGAGGAATTTACTGAAGTGAACTCCGACGGGCATCCGACGGCGCCCAAACACGTAGTCAAGGGGTACTCGATTCAGCTCGGCTGCATTCTCCGGAGCACCGCATCGATCAACACCGAGAACCTAAGGCATAAGGACCGAGGGAATTTGCGCAGCCTCCTCTTCACGAAGCTGCACGAATGATACAAGTTCCCCACTGAGTTCGCAAACACACGCCTCTTGGGTAAGAAAGTGAACGGTGCCGCCCTCACGACGATGAGCACGGCCCTGTCTACTTGGAAAAGCACGGTGAAGGCAATGATTGACAAAGGTGATAGTTATGAGAAGATGAAGGCGAAATATCCTTTGATTAGCGAAGATGACTACAAGGAGTTCAAGATCAAGTGCAATAGCCCCGCAACCTCCGAATCAAGTCAGTGGGGGAAAGAAATGCGGCAGTTGAACATAGGGGTCCACCAACTCGGTCCCGGCGGTTACAGAGTGGCGGAGCCTGTATGGGACAAGGAGGACAAGGAGCGTGCCGAGCAAGGCCTACCGCCCCGCTTCAAGAAATACAGTGACAAGAAGACCAGGAACTTTCTCAGGGCCCGGTACAAGGAGGACCTGGTAACAAAGGAGCTTACCACGGATCCGAAGATCAAGGAGCTTGAGCTTGTTCTGGTAAGGAATACACCCCCGCGTAATTAGCTCCATATGGTTTTTTTGACAGAAAAATTAGCTCCATATGGTTGCATTCTAATTAATCCCCAATATTTCTAAATGGTTCACGTTCCTTCCGCAGGACAAAGAAAGCAGTAGCGCGGGGTCGTCTCAGAGCTCCCATTTCGACACCCCTTTGAATAGGGCGTTGAACGTAATGAAAAACAGGGATAAGCTCAATAAGCCGATGTCAGCTGGTCATGTGGCCGGCAAAGGCTTGTCCACAAAATGGTCGTCATACTATGCCGCTGGTCGGCGAAAGGAGAAAAAGACCAGCTCGGAAAGCCAGTCGCGCGAGGTTGAAGCACTCAAGGCGCAAGTGGCGCAGATTCTGGAGATGGTCCAAGAGCAAGTGCAACAACAACTGGGATCGACACTCACCGGCATTATGCCTACCTTGATTCATGGGATAACGACGTGGATTGCGGGTGGCCAACAGGGGCCGCCCCCGATTCCCAGCTTCACGGCCAGCAACTCGCACAACGCGCAGGCAGCGCCATTGGTGTCTCTGGTGGTGGCTGTATTGGTGTCTACGGCGGCGGCGGTATTGGTGTCTCCGACGCCGGCATTGGAGCTTAATGCACCCGGGTGTACGCCGGCCGACACCTCGCCAGCAAGCGGCCCCTCCGTCAGTTGCACGCCCGCCGTTGGCGGTGCCTCGACATTAGCCGAGCTCGACGGCATCACGGTAACTAAGCCTCTCGGCCGAGGACTTCATCTCCTTGCCTTTGACTAGGCATCCCTGACGCCCTACATGTTTTCGCAGGGCGCCGCCGATGTTCCTTGCACTCTCCTGCACTTCATGGGCGGCGAGTTGGTCGATGTCGCCAAGGGCAGAATCGTTCAACCGGGCAACCCCGTCTTCCACGGTAATCCGATGCCACCCACAATGTATAGGGTTGAAGTGGTTCAGGTGCTGCCAGGCTGCGACGAGCTGTTACCTCCGATTCGACCCGTTGGGGCCGACGAAGAAGATGAGATGACCCTCAGCGCGTGCGTAAACTGGCCCCTGCTTTGGCCGAAGAGCCAGATTCGTTTGGGGGCGGGGGACACCACCCCATAGACAAGACCGTTAGTCGTGCCGGCGCCAAGCCATGGCAAGAACGCCGCAACACTACCGGACATGCCGGACATCCCTATGGCACAGGATCCGGACATGCATATGGCACAGGATCCGGACGACGACGACAACGACGATGGTACATTTACCAACGTCGATAAGTACTTTGCCGAACATGGGTACGGTGACGAGTTCTGCGGGCCTCCTTCTCAAGAACCCAAACAAGACGACCGCGATCTAGCTGGTACGGCGGAGAAACCCAATTGCAACAGGCGTCGTCTGGCGTTCAGTTCTCAGGAGACGCCTCCAGCTGCCGCCTTCACCGAGCCTCAGATAGCGGAGGTGCCAAATATTATCAGCCCCAACACGCTCAAGAAGGCGGTCTGTGAGCAGAACTCGGTCCCATTACAGCAGATCAAGAAGAAGGGCCGGAAACGGCAGACTAAAAAGGGCGCCGGTGCGAGCCAGCCGGCACCGAGTACGATCCGTGCTCAGGACGGGCCACCTTCACCTAAGGATATCTCGAGGAGGGTGCATGTGGCGGGTAGGGCGATGCTACCGACAAATATGCTCAATGCTGCAACCGGTGCTATGCGGAGTCTGCACGACAGTGTTCTTTCTTTGGAGAAGCGGCGTCTCAGAGAGAATGATGTGGCATACCCGGTTTTCGTGGCCAAGGTGCCAGAGGGCAAGGGCTTTGTGGATGGCGCCATCGGGGGTACGATCGTCCTGCGGTTTGATGACATCTTTGCTATGTTCAACCTTCATCCGCTGCACTACACCTTCGTTCGGCTGTTTTCGCTGAGTATGGAGATGCGGATCATTAGAGACAAGACCCCGGACATCGTGATCGTCGACCCCTTCTACATGCGTGCCAAGCTCTTGAGCAGCGCTGGGGACCGCCAAGTCGCGAGTTCACACCTCGAAGACGTCATTCTGGCAAACCCAGATAAGGATAACTTCCTTGTGGCTTACTTTCCCGAGTAAGACATCCCTTAACCGCCCCGTAACATATGATTTCTTAGATTTCGATCGTTCTTTTTTTTCTAACATTCCGTGTTTTGTGCAGTGACACACATTGCACACTCATCCTCTTAAGCCCGAAATATTCCATGGCCACGTATTTCGACCCGAACCGTAACTCCAAGATAGACTACACAAATATCAAGAAAGTTCTTGATGATGTTCTCCCCGGCTACGCCAAATCTGGAGGCACCTTCACCAGGGCAGTTCGTAAGTACGGCAAGCACGTGTTCGCCCACAATACGACATTCTGCTGCGTCAAGCAGCCGCCTGGCGGTCAGAAGGATGCCTACTACGCCCTCCATCACATGCGGGCGATCGTAAGGGACCATCATCACCTTCTGCTACCAAATAATCTCAAAGATTGGGCCGCGAGCTTGTCGGCAATCCAGGACGCGGACATCAGACAAGAATTCTTTCGCATCCAGTCGGAGTTTGCGGACATCATCCATCAAGATGTCCTTCATACCTCGGGGCAGTTCTTCCTTAGATATCAACCGTCCAACATTGAGATAGACGGAATGCTACAAATGCAGGCTGACAACGCCCGCGATTTCATGACCATCACGACAGACGGCGGCTTCATCCACGCTCCTGTCCATGAGTCGAGTCGAAAGTAGTGATGTGTAGTTCTGAAACATTGATTGGCTCATGTTGTAATTAAACTTTAATGAATTGTATGTCTCTTTGGTTTGGACAGTCGTTCAACTTAGATGTAATCGATGCTATTTATTAGTAGGACCATGAATCGTGCTATTAATGTCTTGCTTTTCTCTTCCGATCCTTTTGTTGCATACTTATATATTGCTTATGTATGTATTGTCTGTTGTTTGGCTTGTGCATAGAGATGCCGTCGTATGTCGTGTACAAGGGTAAGGTTCCCGGAGTCTACGACGACTGGGAGGAGTGTCGGAGACAGGTTCACCGTTTCAGCGGTAACAGTTACAAAGGGTACACCACTAGGGCGGAGGCGGAATCTAGATACGCCCGCTATCTAGCGGGAGAGAGGAGGGAGCGTTGGAGGAACCGGATGAAGACCAGTTTCATCGCGATGATGCTCATCGTGATGACCGCAGCTCTCTTCTATGTGATGGTAGTTTAGATGATCGATATCGACTTGTAATGTGAAGACAAACTCGATACTCGCGGTCTCGAGACTTGTAATGTTTTATCTTTGTTCGGTCTTTTGAATTCGGAGACTAATATGATGAATTGTATTCGGAGACTAATCTTCTATTGTATTCGATGAATCTGCTGTTGCTGTGTGCTACTGTCTATATTCTGCCAAATAATATATTTTGTAACCTGTGCAAAAATCAGAAAAGTAAAAAAAACCTAATATTCATACTAATGGCGCATCACTACAGAGTGCGCCATTAGTATGCCAAAGTATACTAATGGTGCATCACCAAAGAGTGCGCCATTAGTATGCCAAGTATACTAATGGCGCATCCATCCGCAGTGCGCCATTAGTGTGCCAAAGCACATGGTTAAGTATGGCCCCTGGGAGGCATACTAATGGCGCATGGTGTTATATACTAATGCCGCACTGGGTGGTGCGCCATTAGTATACCAGATACTAATGGCGCACCAGTGGTGCGCCATTAGTAATAAATACTAGTGGCGTGATACTAATGGCGCACCAGTGATGCGCCATTAGTAGGCAAAACTAGTGCGCCATTAGTAGGCCTTTTCCTAGTAGTGTAAATGAGTGAAAAGAGCCTTACGTTTCCTTCCACAATCAATTCCCTTAAATAACTAAAGCATTTCTAGACACAACTTTGATCGGTTTTGCTTGGTAATCTTACAGGCAGTCAGGCTCTGATACCAACGCTGTCAGGACCCCGATTCCAAGTCACGTCGATCTAGCCAGCAACACCTCATATAACTTTGTGGCCTCATGCACGGTATTCCCACGGGTGTCGCCTTACCATGGCCCGAGACCGTTTGCGCCTTTTGGCTCACATATATGATAGTGTCGCTAGCATCCATATGACAGGGAACCCGGGCCGACATGACTTGTCGTGAACCCAAAGTGGCACTAACTTACAGGGACAGGCATACATGAATCAACATCGAGCATGTCAGTCAGCAGCGTGCGAATCCGGGCTGTAGCACTAGGCTAACAGGACTCCGGTGAACCGGGCTGTAGCAGGCTAGGCAGGACTCCGGATGTCACCGCGTGGCATTTCCCTGAAGGGACAGACACAGGAACGAAGTGAATCACATGCCGGCCAGTCAAGTGTTCTGGAGCAGTAGTGTTGGGCTAGCAGGACTCCGGTGAACCAGGCTGTAGCGGACTACTATGGCTCATGGGAGCACAAGACTACATTTCCCCATAAGAGAGGCTACCAAGGATAAACAACTAGGTTGTTGGATTCCACACAAACCAAGCATTTCAATCATACACACGATATGCTCGATATGTCTAAATACAACATGGCATCACAACAAAACTCTACGACTCAAAGTATTTATTCAATAGGCTTCGAGGAGCGAGATATTACAAACATGGGTCTCATGACCCCAACATACAGAGCATACAAACAACAAGCACACGCGGAAGCTTAACTTGTCTGAGTACACACAACTACAAACGAAGAAGGCTGAGAAGCCTGACAATCTACAAGACCCTGCCGAGGGCACAAGATCGTAGCTGAGGTAACAAGCTAAACGTCGAAGTCCATGCAGAACTACTAGTGAGACTGACGTCTCTCTGCAAAAAATAAAATAGGCAAACGTGAGTACAAATGTACCCAGCAAGACTTACATCAGAACTGAATATGTATGCATCGGTATCAACAAAGGGGGTAGTGGAGTTTAACTGCAGCAAGCTAGCTTTGACTCAGTGGCTAACCTGAACTACGACTGCAAGCAACTCTTTTGAGGTGGCATGTAGTGCCCCGAGACCGATGTGCCAGGTGTCCTCCAGTTATTCGTTGTGTTGCCTTGTCTTTGCTTGTGTGTCATGCATTGCATATCATGTCATCATGTGCATTTCATTTACATACGTGTTCATCTCATGCATCCGAGCATTTTCCCCATTGTCCGTTTTGTATTCCGGCGCTCCTATCTCCTTCGGTGGTCTTTTCTACCTTCCTTTCGTGGGTGGAGGTTAAACATTTCCGGATTGGACCGAGACTTGCGAAGCGGCCTTGGCTTACTACCGGTAGACCGCCTGTCAAGTTTCGTACCATCTGGAATTCGTTCGATACTCCAACGGTTAACCGAGGGACCGAAAAGGCCTCATGTGTGTTGCAGCCCAACACCCTTCCAATTTGGCCCAAAACCCACCTAAACCCTCCTCCATCATCTCGGTCGTTCGATCACGACCGCGTGGCCGAAAACCGCACCTCATTTGGACTCTCCTAGCTCCCTCTACTTATAAATATGTGCTCCCCTCCCGAAATTCGCGGATGAACCCTAAAAACTCCTCCCCTCGCGCCGCCGGACGCGTCCTCACCGCGCCGGACATGTCCGCCATCCGCTGCCACCTCGCTCCATCCAATTGGCGCTCGCCACATCACTCCACCGCCGCCGCTAGCCTATCGCACGCCGCCACCTCACCATCTTCTCTCTCCCCGCGCTGTCGTGGCCCTGCGGGCCTGAGGCCGGCCCACCCGGCCCATCTGGTCGCCGCCACCCGCACCTGGAGGCCCCGCGCCGCCCCGAGGCGTGCGTTGCCGCGCTTTGCCCGCCGCGCCGGCGCCGGCTCGCCGGATTGCTACCCCGTCGCCATCGCTGGTGGCCAGCTCCTGGAGCCCACCGTGCGACGCCTCCGCCGCCACCGACACCAACCTCGCCGGGCGCGAGCTCGCCGCCGCCATCGCCGGCTCTCCGGCCTCCTCCTCCCGGCCGGATCCAGCAAGGGCGCCAAGTCCGGCCGCCGAGTTCATCCACTCCAGCGAATATTCAGGCGAACCTCCAACGGCGTGCCCGAAACCCTAGATCTGGTTCTCGGAGTGGTAATTTCTACTAAGTCCCCGAGATTCCCATGTTTCAAATGCCCATGTTCATCGCATCGTAACTTTGCATCCGTAGCTCCGATTTGAGCATGTAGCATATCAAAGTGTTCGCCTCAGAGAGCACACCATTTCACCTCATTGCATCAGTTTCATTTGAGTTCATCTTGATGCCCGAAATGCTGTTGGAAGTATGCTATTTGAGATAATTGTCAGATCTGCTGCTCCAATTAGATTTTTGTCATTTTTACCATGATTATTGTGTGCATGATATGCCCCTGAGCTCTACATGAGTTTTGTTATATGTTTTGCCATCTATCCAGTGGTGCCATCCATGTATTTTTGTGATCTGTGTGGTGACTAGCACAAGCTTGCAAAGTAGTGCATTCGTTAATGGTGATTTCAGGGACTTAGCATTTCCACTAAGTCCTTGATCTGTTTATTTCAATATGCCATATGTTCATGTTGTTTTCTAGTGATCCGTGCCTCTTTTGAGGATGATCGGTAAGGATGTTTTGTTAATATTGTAGTGCTCTATCCATCCATGTCTTTGTTTACAATTATGTAGCACCCTAGCTTGAGTCAATCGAGCTCTACTTTTGTCATTTCATGAATCTGGGCAGATTGTCTACTTGTTAGCGATTTTGCCGATGATGTTGTAGTTGATCCGTGCATGCCATGTTATTGTTCTTGCCATGTCTAGCTTGTATTATGTGTATTCTTGATGGGTGTATGCTTAGATTGTCATTCCATGCTCTGCAGTGAGTCCATCGAGCTCGTAAACATGCCTACTTGATATCTGATTTTGCATGCTCCAGTTTTCACCAAGTCTGTGATCTGATTATGTTTTTGCCATGTTAACATGCTTGCAATTGTATTTTTTGATCCCTTTTGGCTCAAGGTCACTAAAGGACTTTTGTTAAGCTCTTTGAGTAGCCCATGCCATGCTTTATTTTTTCATGTTCAGGTCCTGTAGCATATAGTTTTGTTGCTCCAAAGAGTGCTATCTGATCTGAAATTCCAGACAAGTGTTAATTTCACTAAGTCTGAAATCTGTTTACCAATTGCACTTTTGCCATGCTTGTTTGAACCTGTTAATGGATGAATTGGCCGTAGCTCAGTGTTCATCTTTTGTTAAGCATTATGAATGGATCCCTGCCATGTATTTTGTTGCCATGTTTGAGTGATGTAGCATGTTCGTCTTGTTGCATTTAGATGGCTACTTGCTATATATCGCAGACCGGTGCCATATTTGAATTGCTTGCCATTTCCAAACCGTAACTCCGATTCCGGTGTTCTTTATATCGTTTTCAAGCGATTGCATCTCACCTTTCCAATGGAACACTTGGATTTCCAAGTTGAGGCCAGGTTCAATCATTCCTTGCCATATCATGCATATGCATCCCACACCACATCTCGCATATCATACCATGTTCATGTGTGGTTTGTTTACTATGTTGTGTGCTTCTTTCCGATGTTTTCTTCTTCGGGTTGGTTCCGGTAACGTCATGATTGTGGGGACCCGTTCGACTACGTCCGTTTGTCTTCTTCATGGACTCGTTCTTCTTCCTTGCGGGATTTCAGGCAAGATGACCATACCCTCGAAATCACTTCTATCTTTGCTTGCTAGATGCTCGCTCTTTTGCTATGCCTATGCTACGATGCCTACCACTTGCTTATCATGCGTCCTATATTGTTGAATCAAGCCTCTAACCCACTTTGTCCTAGCAAACCATTGTTTGGCTATGTTACCGCTTTGCTCAGCCCCTCTTATAGCGTTGTTAGTTGCAGGTGAAGATTGAAGTTTGTTCCTTGTTGGAACATGGAGATGTTGTTCCTTGTTGGAACATGTTTACTCGTTGCGATATCACAATATATCTTATTTAATTAATGCATCTATATACTTGCTAAAGGGTGGAAGGCTCGGCCTTATGCCTGGTGTTTTGTTCCACTCTTGCCGCCCTAGTTTCCGTCATATCGGTATTATGTTCCCGGATTTTGCGTTCCTTACACGGTTGGGTAATAATGGGAACCCCTTGACAGTTCTCCTTGAGTAAAACTCCTCCAGCAATGCCCAACATTGGTTTTACCATTCGCCACCTAGCCTTTTCTTTCCCTTGGGTTCTGCAGACTCAAGGGTCATCATTATTTTAACCCCCTGGGCCAGTGCTCCTTTGAGTGTTGGACCACCTGTCAGCTGCCGGTGGCCACCAGCGGCAACTCTGGGCTGGCCTAGACATACCTAAGACAATCTGAGTGTGCCCTGAGAAAGCGATATGTGCAGCTCCTATCGAGATTTGTCGCCACATTCGGGCGGTGTTGCTGGTTTAGTTTTACCATGTCAAAACGTCTTGTAACCAGGATTCCGAGTCTGATCGGGTTTTCCCGCTAGAAGGAATATCCTTCGTTGACCGTGAGAGCTTGTCATGGGCTAAGTTGGGACCCCCTGCAGGGATTTGAACTTTTGAAAGCCGTGCCCGCGGTTATGGGCAGATGGGAATTTGTTAACGTCCGGTTGTAGAAAACCTGAAGTTAACCTTAATTAAAATGCATCAACCGCGTGTGTAACCGTGATGGTCTCTTTCCGGCGGAGTCCGGGAAGCGAACACGGTGTTGGAGTTATGCTTGACGTAGGTTGTTCTAGGATCACTTCTTGATCATAGTTTCTTGACCGTGCTTTGCCTTCTCTTCTCGCTCTCATTTGCGTATGTTAGCCACCATAAATGCTAGTCGCTTACTGCAGCTCCACCTCATACCTTTTACCTTACCCATAAGCTTAAATAGTCTTGATCGCGAGGGTGCGAGATTGCTGAGTCCCCGTGGCTCACCGATACTTCCAAAACCAGCTTGCAGGTGCCGATGAGTCCGTGCAGATGACGCAACCAAACTCAGGAGGAGCTCGATGAAGATCTTGTCCTTTGTGTTGTTTCGTTCTAGTTGATCAGTAGTGGAGCCCAGTTGGGGTCGATCAGGGACCTTGTCGCTTTTGGGGTTCTTCTTTTATTTTGGTTCCGTAGTCGGACCTTGATTGTATCTGGTTGATGTAATGATTTATTCATGTAATTGTGTGAAGTGGCGATTGTAATCCAACTATGTATTTCTTTCCCCTATTTTAATACATGGGTTGTTTGCGAAGATTACCTCACTTGCGACATTGCTTTCAATGGGGTTATGCCTCTAAGTCGTGCCTCGACACGTGGGAGATATAACCACATCGAGGGCGTTACAAGTTGGTAATCAGAGCCTTCCGACCTTAGGAGCCCCATTTCTTGATCGAATTAGCGGACGAGTTGAGTCTAGAAAAATGTTTTGAGTCATTTAGGATTATATATATCGGAGAGTTAGGACTTCTTTTTACTCCCTAGTCCCTTAATCGCTCTGTTGAGGCATCCTGACGTAGAGTTTTGACTCTTCTCTTCTCAAATTTCACTAATTTTTTAGGATCACGCGGGTATCTTGGAATCGTTCCAATGGTTTTGTAATGAGAACATTATTCTTGGTGCCTTCTATTCCCGGGGAGTTGAGCTCCGAGGTGTTGTCATCACAATTTTATCGTTGCAGTTCTGGAATACCTGAGTTTAGTACGCCGACATCGAAAATCTCTTTTATGCAGTTTGTTGGTGAGATAACCTCGACGCCACCCAGTACTGGGGCGGGAGTTCGGGATTATTGCCATAACTTGTATAACGGATGCTTTTCGAAGGTTGAGGTAGACGATTTCCGAAGGTTTCTTGGTTATGTGTTGAAGGATGGATACAGCTGGATGTAGGATTTGCTAGTTTTGGGTGAGATATTATGCTTCCCTGTATCCCCAACACCTGATTGCATAACCGGAAAATTTCGGGAGTTTCATAGGTGGGAATTCAAGTAGCTCTTAGGATATCTTTCCGACAGATGTATGATATGAAATTGGGGTTCGACGTCTAGTGGTTCGCCTATCCACGGTCGGTTTTACAGTGGTCTCGTTGTGTCTTAAAGAGTCCCTGGCTATGCCGACTCGGGGACGCTTCGTATGTCATGTGCACTGCCTTGTACATGATGGTGTTGTACGATCGAGCCCGTGTAGGCCCCACCACGAAAACTTCGGACGAAATCTCTATCATTTGTTTGTTCCGGCTTATTCTGCAAGCCAATCCTTTGTTTGGTTTTGAGTTTCGGTATTCGAGTTGCTTCGAAGTCAAATGTTGATTCCATACCTTTCCTAAATGGTGTTCTCATACTCCGATGTGAATACTAATCCTTCAGGATAATCGAAATTGTCATGTAAACCCTTTTCAACCGGTGTTGTTTCTTTTTAAGTGGATCCGATCTTTTTCAACATCCGCAAGTTCAATTCTAAGCTTTCTCTCAACGGTGTTCGTTTCATCCATCCCAGGTTGCCTTTTGTTTTTCCCGCCCACCCACCCTTGTTTCGTCAAGGACTCAGATTTCTTAATCAAGTATCCACCTTATTGATGTGAAGTCTCTTCGTTATTTTCAATCAATGTTCTTATCCGGTGATTCTCATGAGGATTCTAACGGAGCTTCAAGTTATCATTATTCGTTGTTTTTCTTCTCCGGGGGAACCAATTCAAGCCTTGTTGACCATATCTTTTCCTCGTTTCAAATACCTTCTCATGCCGGTACACCTCTTTTTCATTCACTTCTCGCTATTTAATTGTTCCAGAGTGCTCAAGATATCTCGAAGATTCGTGTTTGCCACTCGGCATTCGTGCAAGCTCTTTCGAGGTTGTTATCTCATCCAAGCCATTTAATTCAACCGGTGCAACCTCTCTTTTAAATCATTTCAACGGTGTTTCTCTTGAGTGGGCCCTAACCCACAGGTCTTTGTCCAGGATCTTACCTGACTCTTCTTATTTTCCCGGAGCTATCCTCAAATTTTCTTTTCGAAGTTTGACGTAAGAATGATTTATCATCAGTCAAATGCCTTCTCCTAGATCTTTCACAATTCTTTTCATTGTTGGCTCAACCTCTTCGTTTTGATTCTTTTGGAGTGTCTAAATAATTCACGGTGGTGTTTCTCGTCGTCATTCTCGGAATTTTGAAGACCAAATAAGAGTTTCTCTTTAATCTTGCTCTATTCTCTTCAAGATTCATGGTGCTAGCTTGTTGCCATCCTCTCATAATTATTGTCGATTGTGAGAATTCTTTTCATCCATCCGGAGTAATTCAAGAGTCTTCTCGGTTTAATTATCCGGAGTCCATCAATTCAGGTTTATTCATTCGCAGCTTTCAGCTATCATTCTTTAATCTTACCGGTGCATCATTCAATATTCTCTAATCAGTTCGGGATCTCTTCGTTCACTTGTATCTAAATTCTCTAAAGTATCCTCGTTCATTTCATAATTCTTCCCGGTGTTCCTCTATCTTTCCTTTGGTCACTTTAATTCTAACGGTGATTCGTTCAAGAGTTCTCTTATTTATCAATTCATTCATTGTTCCAGTCCTACCGGTGGTTCGTTGAAGACGTTCTCAAGTTTTAATATATCTCTTTTAATCCTTTCTACGAGAATAAGTAGTATGCCAAATCCATTGATTGTAATCAATTTTATTGGTGAAGGATAAGCATAATGTAATTCTTATTCTTGTTTCATCCAAGTGATTAATTCCTTATTCCAGAGGCTTATCAAATTCTCGGTTCGAGATGCTTATCTTTTCTTTTCCGGAGTTCCATGGTTTCCGCATTATATTATCACGGAAATCCATCTAAATCATTGCAAGGATTCACATTGTGTTTTCAATTTCTCTTTCTTTTCATTCCTTTGTTTACCGGAGTTCTTCATGGAGGGTTTACATAATGGTTCATCAAAGATTTAATTCCTTCTCGAAGTGTTCATCAAGATTCTTTCAGATCAGCTCAAGCATTCTTCATCTTGTAATCCGGAGTGCAATTCTTTCTTCTGTATCATTGGAGGTGGTATTATGCCATTCTTGATAATTTGAGTTCATGTTTCATGATTCACATGTTGTTAAGAATGAGATATTTTAAATCCATCAACGTCTTCCTTGGGGTTATCTTGGGTTATATTTCACCTTAAGCCTTCCCTAAGGATGGTTGCTATTATGATGCTTATAAAGGACCCAAGTTCTTCATTTATCCTTCCGGTGATATAAGCTTCTCGTCTCCTTGTTCATGCCAATCCAATTCTTCTTCCCGTCAGTGGCAGGTGGTCACCTCATAATTTTTGAGTTGTATTCCATAAGACCATATCAAGATTACTCTTTTCGTTGTTGGTTTTTACAACAATTCCGTTCGACCCTTCTCCTAAAGATGCCTTTTCAAGCTCTCTTGTGGCAGAAGTTGGTATTTTCTTCTCCATTCTTTTATTTCAATTATCTAACTTCTATTCTTTTCTTCCGGAGGCATTGTGATGTTGCTCTCTTCAACCCATCTTTTCGTTTTGTCAGGATCGTGTTCTTTTCTTGGCTTATCCATTTAACTGGAGTGTTGTGTCCCTTTTGCTCAAGTTCTCTCATTTTATCAAGTCTTCATCTCTTTTCGACCGAAGTGCTACCCGAATCGGTTCTTTCTGAATCCTCTTTCTATCGGAGTGTTTTCGACTTTGTTCATCTCCGTTGTATTCTTCTTTCCAATTGGTTAACCTCTCAAGGTTCATTGGTTTCACTCGATTGTCAAAGAAGCAACTTAGTTTTACCTCTTCTCTTTCTCTTTCGTTTTCCCTCCGGTGCCATTCTAGATCTCGGGACGAGATCCTCTCGTAGTGGTGGAGTGTTGTAGCGCCCCGAGACCGATGTGCCAGGTGTCCTCCAGTTATTCGTTGTGTTGCCTTGTATTTGCTTGCGTGTCATGCATTGCATATCATGTCATCATGTGCATTTCATTTACATACGTGTTCATCTCATGCATCCGAGCATTTTCCCCGTTGTCCGTTTTGCATTCCGGCGCTCCTATCTCCTCCGGTGGTATTTTCTACCTTCCTTTCGTGTGTGGAGGTTAAACATTTCCGGATTGGACCGAGACATGCCAAGCGGCCTTGGATTACTACCGGTAGACCGCCTGTCAAGTTTCGTACCATTTGGACTTCGTTCGATACTCCAACGGTTAACTGAGGGACCGAAAAGGCCTCGTGTGTGTTGCAGCCCAACACCCTTCCAATTTGTCCCAAAACCCACCTAAACCCTCCACCATCATCTCGGTCGTTCGATCACGATCGCGTGGCCGAAAACCGCACCTCATTTGGACTCTCCTAGCTCCCTCTACTTATAAATATGTGCTCCCCTCCCGAAATTCGCGGATGAACCCTAAAAACTCCTCCCCTCGCGCCGCCGGACGCGTCCTCACCGCGCCGGACATGTCCGCCATCCGCTGCCACCTCGCTCCATCCAATTGGCGCTCGCCACGTCACTCCGCCGCCGCCGCTAGCCTATCGCACGCCGCCACCTCACCATCTTCTCTCTCCCCGCGCCGTCGTGGCCCTGCGGGCCTGAGGCCGGCCCACCCGGCCCATCTGGTCGCCGCCTCCCGCGCCTGGAGGCCCCGCGCCGCCCCGAGGCGTGCGTCGCCGCGCTTCGCCCGCCGGGCCGGCGCTGGCTCGCCGGATTGCTACCCCGTCGCCATCGCTGGTGGCCAGCTGCTGGAGCCCGCCGTGCGACGCCTCCGCCGCCACCGACACCAACCTCGCCGGGCGCGAGCTCGCTGCCGCCATCGCCGGCCTCTCCGGCCTCCTCCTCCTGGCCGGATCCAGCAAGGGCGCCAAGTCCGGCCGCCGCGTTCATCCACTCCAGCGAAGATTTAGGC
Source organism: Triticum aestivum (assembly GCF_018294505.1). Classification (NCBI taxonomy): domain Eukaryota; kingdom Viridiplantae; phylum Streptophyta; class Magnoliopsida; order Poales; family Poaceae; genus Triticum; species Triticum aestivum. The sequence goes on along the minus strand of NC_057797.1, from coordinate 288,880,031 downwards.
GAACCTCGAACGGCGTGCCCAAAACCCTACATCTGGTTCTCGGAGTGGTAATTTCTACTAAGTCCCCGAGATTCCCATGTTTCAAATGCCCATGTTTATCGCGTCGTAACTTTGCATCCGTAGCTCCGATTTGAGCATGTAGCATATCAAAGTGTTCGCCTCAGAGAGCACTCCATTTCATCTCATTGCACCAGTTTCATTTGAGTTCATCTTGATGCCCGAAATGTTGTTGGAAGTATGCTATTTGAGATAATTGTCAGATCTGCTGCTCCAATTAGATTTTTGTCATTTTTGCCATGATTATTGTGTGCATGATATGCCCCTGAGCTCTACATGAGTTTTGTTATATGTTTTGCCATCTATCCAGTGGTGCCATCCATGTATTTTTGTGATGTGTGTGGTGACTAGCACAAGCTTGCAAAGTAGTGCATTCGTTAATGGTGATTTCAGGGACTTAGCATTTCCACTAAGTCTTTGATCTGTTTATTTCAATATGCCATATGTTCATGTTGTTTCCTAGTGATCCGTGCCTCTTTTGAGGATGATCAGTAAGGATGTTTTGTTAATATTGTAGTGCTCTATCCATCCATGTCTTTGTTTACAATTATGTAGCACCCTAGCTTGAGTCAATCAAGCTCTACTTTTGTCATTTCATGAATCTGGGCAGATTGTCTACTTGTTAGCGATTTTGCCGATGATGTTGTAGTTGATCCGTGCATGCTATGTTATTGTTCTTGCCATGTCTAGCTTGTATTATGTGTATTCTTGATGGGTGTATGCTTAGATTGTCATTCCATGCTCTGTAGTGAGTGCATCGAGCTCGTAAACATGCCTACTTGATATCTGATTTTGCATGCTCCAGTTTTCACCAAGTCTGTGATCTGATTATGTTTTTGCCATGTTAACATGCTTGCAATTGTATTTTTTGATCCCTTTTGGCTCAAGGTCACTAAAGGACTTTTGTTAAGCTCTTTGAGTAGCCCCATGCCATGCTTTATTTTGCCATGCAAAATTCCAGACAACTGTTAATTTCACTAAGTCTGAAATCTATTTACCAATTGCACTTTTGTCATGCTTGTTTGAACCTGTTAATGGATGAATTGGCCATAGCTCAGTGTTCATCTTTTGTTAAGCATTATGAACGGATCCCTGCCATGTATTTTTTTGCCATGTTTGAGTGTTGTAGTATGTTCGTCTTGTTGCATTTAGATGGCTACTTGCTATATATCGCTGACCGGTGCCATATTTGAATTGCTTGCCATTTCCAAACCGTAACTCCGATTCCGGTGTTCTTTATATCATTTTCAAGTGATTTCATCTCAGCTTTCCAGTGGAACACTTGGATTTCCAAGTTGAGGCCAGGTTCAGTCATTCCTTGCCATATCATGCATATGCATCCCATACCGCATCTCGCATATCATACCATGTTCTTGTGTGGTTTGTTTACTTTGTTGTGTGTTTCTTTCCGGTGTTTGCTTCTTCGGGTTGGTTCCGGTAACGTCGTGATTGTGAGGACCCGTTCGACTATGTCCATTTGTCTTCTTCATGGACTCGTTCTTCTTCCTTGCGGGATTTCAGGCAAGATGACCATACCCTCGAAATCACTTCTATCTTTGCTTGCTAGATGCTCGCTCTTTTGCTATGCCTATGCTACGATGCCTACCACTTGCTTATCATGCCTCCTATATTGTGGAACCAAGCCTCTAACCCACCTTGTCCTAGCAAACCGTTGTTTGGCTATGTTACCGGTTTGCTCAGTCCCTCTTATAGCGTTGTTAGTTCCAGGTGAAGATTGAAGTTTGTTCCTTGTTGGAACATGGAGATTTTGTTCCTTGTTGGAACATGTTTACTCGTTGGGATATCACAATATATCTTATTTAATTAATGCATCTATATACTTGGTAAAGGGTGGAAGGCTCGGCCTTACGTCTAGTGTTTTGTTCCACTCTTGCCGCCCTAGTTTCCGTCATATCGGTGTTATGTTCCCGGATTTTGCGTTCCTTACGCGGTTGGGTAATAATGGGAACCCCTTGACAGTTCGCCTTGAGTAAAAATCCTCCAGCAATGCCCAACATTGGTTTTACCATTCGCCACCTACCCTTTTCTTTTCCTTGGGTTCTGCAGACTCAAGGGTCATCATTATTTTAACCCCCCCGGGCCAGTGCTCCTTTGAGTGTTGGTCCACCTGTCAGCTGCCGGTGGCCACCAGGGGCAACTCTGGGCTGGCCTACCCATACCTAAGACAATCTGAGTGTGCCCTGAGAAAGAGATATGTGCAGGTCCTATCGGGATTTGTCGGCACATTCGGGCGGTGTTGCTGGTTTAGTTTTACCTTGTCGAAATGTCTTGTAACCGGGATTCCGAGTCTGATCGGGTTTTCCCGCTAGAAGGAATATCCTTCATTGACCGTGAGAGCTTGTCAAGGGCTAAGTTGGGACCCCCTGCAGGGATTTGAACTTTCGAAAGCCGTGCCCGCGGTTATGGGCAGATGGGAATTTGTTAACGTCTGGTTGTAGAAAACCTGAAGTTGACATTAATTAAAATGCATAAACCGCGTGTGTAACCGTGATGGTCTCTTTCCGGCGGAGTCCGAGAAGCGAACACGGTGTTGGAGTTATGCTTGACGTAGGTTGTTCTAGGATCACTTCTTAATCATAGTTTCTCGACCGTGCTTTGCCTTCTCTTCTCGCTCTCATTTGCGTATGTTAGCCACCATAAATGCTAGTCGCTTGCTGCAGCTCCACCTCATACCTATTACCTTACCCATAAGCTTAAATAGTCTTGATCGCGAGGGTGCGAGATTGCTGAGTCCCCGTGGCTCACCGATACTTCCAAAACCAGCTTGCAGGTGCCGATAAGTCCGTGTAGATGACGCAACCAAGCTCAGGAGGAGCTCGATGAAGATATTGTCCTTTGTGTTGTTTCGTCCTAGTTGACCAGTAGTGGAGCCCAGTTGGGGTCGATCGGGGACCTTGTCACTTTTGGGGTTCTTCTTTTATTTTGGTTCCGTAGTCGGACCTTGATTGTATCTGGTTGATGTAATGCTTTATTCATGTAATTGTGTGAAGTGGCGATTGTAAGCCAACTATGTATTTCTTTCCCCTATTTTAATACATGGGTTGTTTGCGAAGATTACCTCACTTGCGACATTGCTTTCAATGCGGTTATGCCTCTAAGTCGTGCCTCGACACGTGGGAGATATAGCCGCATCGAGGGTGTTACATGGCACACACGAGTCTACATATTCACCAATCAATACACCACTATGGATCCTCTCCCGTCTACCTACGAGAACGCCATCCATAGCACTCACGCTTATCTTGCGCATTTTAGAGTATCCACTTTAAGTTATCTATGAACTATACAGGCAACCCAGAAGTCCTTTACCGCGGACAAGGCTATTCGAAATAGATCATTTATAACCCTGCAGGGGTGTACTTCTTCACACACGCTCTCGCCAATTACCACCATGTACACGTCGTGTATCTCGGCAACCTTCAAGCGAAAGCCTGGCGAGGGAGTCGGCCACGACCTGACTAACCACACAAGTCTCTAGTCCAGGTTTATCGCATATTCGGGTTCCATCCGCGAGGAGATCCGGCCGGAGTTTCGCTCACAGCCCCAAACGATGTGTGCAGGGTTCCCGAGACACCAAATGGGTGCCCAGTACACTGTGCCACGGTGTATCTACCGCATCATAGCCCACCCCTAGGGTCAGCGCTACGCACGGCCGCCAACACATATCCTATAAACACCAGAAACTAGTTGCAACTCCTGGATAGAGGACTAGGGCAGTTAATAAGTCGAGAGGGTCAATTAAGGATCCCAATGAGTGGTAGTAGCTGTTCATGGATCACAAACAGAGAACTCAGTTCTTGAGAACGGTTTCAATGAGACAACCCACCATGTACTCCTACATGGCCTCTCACCGCTACCTTTACCAAATCGTGTTCACACACTTCGCTCACACACAGTAGGACATGTTCATCACCATTACAATTCATCCCCGATGAATCAAACCTGACTCAAGTCTAAGCAGTAGCAGGCATGACAAACAAGCATGAATGAGTAGGTACATAAGGGCTCAAACAACTCCTACTCATGCTAGTGGGTTTCATCTATTTACTGTGGCAATGACAAGTAATGCATAGGAAAAGGGGTTCAACTACCGCAGCATGTAACAGTTGAATCGTTGTTGTCCCAATGTAGTAAAGAGAGCAGGAGCGAGAGAGTGGGATTTGTATCGGAATGAACAAGGGGTTTTTGCTTGCCTAGCGCTTCTGAAGATAGTATAACTCTTCATCGGTGTCATCAAACTCATCACCGGAACACGTCTATCGAGAGGGAACAAATACCGGCAAACAAGGAAGAACACAATCAATGCAATGCACAATATGATGCCTGAATGTGACATGGTAATGATGTTATGATTTGTGCTAATGCATCCAGCAGCAATTTAGAGGAAGTCTCCACATTAAGCACTTAAAATGCAATTATCATGTTTTCACTTATAAAGTAGGTATAAGTTGGTCTGTCATGCATGAAATTGGTACAGATGGACATATTGCATTTTTCTGATAATTTTTCATATATAACTTATCTTCATCTGAGTTACGATTATTTTTCTATGAATTTTTGAAGTTTAGGGTATTTTCTGAAATAAATAAATCATTTAAGATCCATTTAAATTCCAGAAAAGTGATTACTGCGTTAGCATGATGTCGGTGTGACATCAGCAAGTCAAAGGCGCTAACCCAGGTCAAAACTAACAAGTGGGACCCACTGGTCAGTGACTCAGTTAGCTAACAATGCGTGTTAGACCTAATTAGGTGATTAACTAAACTAATCTAGGGCTGGGCCCACATGTCAGTGAGTCAGTGGCAAACTAAATTAATTAGCACCTAACTAAATTAACATGGCCTCGGACCCACATGTCAATGAACCAGGGGGTCAACCCTAGTCAGCTCGGTCAAACCCTCCGGCGGCTCGATGCCGGCGAGGCCAGACGCGGTGGCGCGGCTCGGAAATGCGCTACAGGTGGCGGTTTCGCGCGCTGAGGGCACCAGGGCATAGCCCTTGCTCCCGCGCATCTAGTGGAGACAACAACAGGTCAGGGGTCACCGGAATCGATGCTGGCGACGGGTCAAGCGGCGGCCGGAGCTACGGGCGTGCTCGGGTTGGAGCTAGGGGGCACGTGGGGAGGAGCTGGTGGTGGCAACATGCTCCTAGGGAGGTGAGGAGAACGATGACGCATGCGGGAGCGGCTGGTTCGGGCTCTGGCCACGGTGGCGCCATGGCCGGCGGCACGGAGCTCTCGGCTCCGGTGGCCGAGGTGGCTAGAGGAGAGGAACAAGCTCTGGGAGGAGGGTAAAAGGCGGCGGAGCTCACAAAGAGGCTAACGGAGGACTCGGCAGGCGCAGGGACGGCCGGTGGGCAGCAAATCGACGGCGAGGATCTCCTGGCGGTAGGGCGAGGGAGAGCTAGTGGCCATGGAGGTGCTTGTCGGTGTTCTTGGGCGGTCGCGGTGATCGCGGGATAGAGAGACAGAGGAGGAGACAGGGACGAGGGAGAGTGAGAGGGGGTCGGGGAGGCTGCATGGTGTCATACAAAGAGGCCAGGGCGAAGCGGCAAGCAGGAGGTGGTCGGGCGTGCGCCGGCGTGTGTCGGCCATGCGCTCGTCCTCCTGGCAAGGAGGAAGACGACATGGGAGGGGGCCAGGCGGCTGGGCCGCACGGTGTTGGGCCGGCTGGGGGTGCCAGGTAAGAAGGCCCAGGTGGTTTTCATTCTCTATTTTTCTTTTAGTTCTTGTTCTCTATTTATTCAATATGTTTTTGATTTGATTTACAAACCAAACCAATTTGTAAAATCCTGAAAATTTATATGTGGATTAAATGGTCAGAACCAAAACCACATACTAAGTTTCAAAATATTTGAACTCATATCCTAAATATTATGGATATCAATCCAACTCAAATAACTATTGATTTAAATTCAAAGTCCAAGAATAATTCTTCAAAAATGTTCATTATTTTTGGTTTGGTTCTAAGTTGTTGCCAAAAATACGAGACATTAATGAAGAGAATTTTGGTTCAATGAACGAAATGTTTAGGGTTCTTTCCCTTTATGTCATTTTGAGGCTTTGAGAATTCCCTCAATTCCAAATTCATAAATTTAAACATCATGCATGAATGAACACTGATGCAAATAATTACAAGCAATAACTGGGTTGTGACACAGTGGTGGAGCTCGGGGTGGCCGGAAACGATGCCGGCGACGACCTTGGCGGTCGCCGGAGTTCGGGCGAGGTCGAACCCGAGGCTACGGGGCACGGCGAGGCGCGTGAGGTGGTGCGTTGGGCTCCTGTGAGTGCGGTGAAGACGGTGACGTGCCCGGAATCAAGCCCAAGTGGTTGTGGCCATGACGGCGACGTGTGGTGGCGCCGGCGGGTGCGGCCGAGCTCGGTGTGGTGGCTACAAGGCGCGAGAGCAAGGACAAGAGGGATGGAGAGGTGTAGCATCTCACGGCGAACACGACGGTGCAGACGACGCGGTCGGGGACGAGCTGATGCAGTGGGGACGGCGAATGGGATCTCCGGCGACGGCGAGGTCGGGCGAGGTTGTTGCGGTGGCTTCGGGGCACGCGAGCGCTCGGGGCTCGGCTTCCTCGAAGGAGAGGAGGGCAAAGGAGCTTCTGGACACGGTGCCGCGTCGCGAGGACGACGGGGAATGCGACTACGTCAACGGTGCGGCGGCAGGGGCGTCGGCCATGGAGGGAGAGGGCGAGGGAGAGAGGCAGGGGGAGAACGGGTGTGTCTGCGAGGTCGAGGCGGCAATGTGGAGCTCGCCCAGGTGTCCACAGGCGCGAGCGGCAAGCAGGTGGCTCGGTGGCGACCTCTCACATCCCGGCGTCACCTCCTACCTGCCTGCCTGGCGGGAGGATGCAGCTGGCTGGCACATGCCAGCACAGTGCTGGGCCGCCAGGTGGGCCGGGAGGTGGGCTGCGGCCAGGTAAGCGGTTTCTTTATTTCTGTTTTTGTTTTTCTATTTTCTGTAACTGTGTGGCTTTATTAAAAATAGTGAGACACTTCCAAAAATCCTGAAAATAATCAGGAGCTCTGTTTGGATTATTTCCAACAGCTCACACTTATTTCCAGAATTATTTGGGCATTTAAAATATTTTATAGCATTTAAATGCCCAAATGCAAATAGATAAAGATTTAGTCCAATGAACTTATGTGTCCTAGAAAAATGTGAACCGATTTTGTCAGAGGTTCTAACCCAAGACAAAAAGGGTGGACTTTTTAGAAGGGCATTTCAGATTCATTGAAAATGATTTTAGTAAACCCTAATTGTTTCCAGGGGGTGCTGGGGGTTCTGTCATCCCCATTTCAATTTTCTGGAAAAGTAGACATGATGCAACACTCTAATGCATGAACTAGCTAGGGTGTGAGACTCAGGTCCTACATTTATCAGATAGTGACTGGAATAATCTTGTTACACATTGGTCTCGTCTGCAGCGTAAGGTACTATCTATGATATCACATCACAATTTGAACTACATTTCTGCATTTGCCTTAACATCTCGCTTGTATCAAAACTACTTGTAGAAGAACATTCATTCTCAAGGGACCATATAATCTCGCAACTATACTGCATACACTGCATTGCTCTTGTGAGTACCTCTTGCCCTATATGACCATACTTACTTTCATAGCTGTTTGATTATGTAGCATCACTACACATGTTAGCTTCGTTATCGTCCATTTGGTGGACATTATAAGATCCGTATGGACTCTTACATAAATTTAGAATCAACCCAATGCTTTTGAAGAGGTTTAGCTCTGCATTCCTCTTGTAAGGACTGAACATCATCTATCACTATACTTACATTAACAATGATGAGCTTGAGCAAGATCAGTTGCACCAAGATGATGTGACGCTCCTTGAGGAAGATCATCTTCGAGCTGCTGTGCGGGCCGCTCGCTACCAGCAAGCCTTACGCCGCTATCATAGCCGCAAGGTTCACGCTCGAAGCCTTGAGGAAGGCGACCTTGTTCTTCAGCGGATCCAATCCCCAAGAATCCAAACAAGTTGACGCTGAAGTGGGAAGGCTCTTATCGGGTAACACGAGTCACCAGGCCTAGCGCAGTCCGCCTGGAGACCGAAGATGGCATTCCGGTGAGCAACTCCTGGAATATTGAACATCTCCACAAGTTTTACCCCCAAGGAACGGTTGTCGGGAGCCCCAGCAACCCCCGTTTCGTACTAGCCTTGCCGCCAAGGCATGTAACCCTATGTACGGAGCCAGGCGCAGACCCTGTGCGCAGTCAGGGAAAAGGAATCCCTTAATATGTATAGTTTCCTATCGATTTCCATGTTTATATATATACGTATATGCATGCTTGTCCAGGGTACTATACTACTTTTTGATTCCAGTAAATGTTAGTGAACCACCGAGGTTTCGTGCTTTTTCCCTCTCTTCTTTCCATCCACGGCAAGGACGCGCAATCCCGCCAAGGACCCAACTCCGGCAAGAAGTTGAGAAGACCGCTCGGCACAGTGATCCCCGGCAAGCCAAACAGATAAAGTTTACCTCTTGCCCATCGTATTCGTAACCTGTGACTTGTGCATTAGGAAACCTCGCCACTCTTATTTAAGGACTCAGGGCTCCCATTTCCGACTCGAACGCTGCTTCAGTCAGAGTGGTCGTGGTGACCTTGTCAAAAAGAGGTGGACGGGGGGCTGGGCCCTTTATATGTAACCCATGAGATGTGATTCTCCGGCAGGTGCAAGGGGCGCCGACAAGGTGGCTTGCCGGAAGGACTCCTTTATTTACACTAAGGAGGCATTTCGCCTCCGCACAAACATACACGTGCACGAGTTACCAGCAGGGCTAGACTTTTTCATTAATATGTTGATGCGAGTATAAAGGTTACAGGATACAAGCATGAGCTCGAGAGATTACATTATGTAGAAATTAAGATTTGGCAAGTGCCTACAATTTAAAAGGAAAGATAGGTTCCCCGTGATCTCCGTTCTTGCCCCTTTCCTTCCAGGTGCGGCAGGTGAAGACAAAAATGAAGCGGCGGGGAACGCGCCGATGGAGAGCTTGCGTCCATGGAGAGCTTGTGGCGGGGATGTCAAGGAAGCTCGTCCCAGCTATCGCCGCCTCGCCTGGCTTCGACGCGCGTCTGAACTGACGAGGCGTGTAGGGCCACGCTGGCTGGCTTCTATGTTGGTGCGGTGGCAGAATCTTCACGAAGATCTGCATGCCACCACGCAGGTGCTTGCTGAGTTGGCCTAGAGGCTGCACATCGCCAGGCATGTCCTTGCCTAGCCGGTGGGCTGGCAGCTGCATGGGAATGGTGGTGGAGTCTTGGCAGATGTTGGCCTGGCTGCGGCCCCGCGGGTGTCTTCGGCAAGGGTCTTGCTGGGGCCCCGGCAAGGGTCTTGCCGTGGCGTCGTGGTCGTCCTCGGCAAGGGTCTTGCCGGGGGTCTCGTGGATATCCTGGGCAAGGATCTTGCCGAGGATCGTCGTCTTCTGGTTATCATCTAGTCTTGTGTGCTTCTAGTCTCCACAAAGATCTGCATGCCACCATGGAGGTGCCTCCCGAGCCTTGGTTCCAAAGTGGTTGATGGTGTTGGAACTCTTGGTCTCAAGGGTGGCGGCTTTGCAGGTGTTGGGCAAGTTGCCCCGGCAAGGGCCTTGCAGGGGGAGTTCACCTCGCCCTTCTTCTCTTCGTGTTTCTGGCTTGGCGTTGCTCTGGTCGTCGTGTGGCTTTGCTTCCTTCCTCTGCCCTGCTAGGTGTGGCAGCAGGCGCAGCTCCAACTGCCCGCACATAAGTAAAGGGGTACAGAATAGGACCTCTCCTTTTGTGCACTGACAGGAGCCCCCGGGCCTGGGCCATACATAATCGCGACACATTGTTGGGCTAGGCTCAAAACAGTGCGGGGGCATGCGGGGCCGAGTTGTACCATAGTAACTCCCTCGCCAGTTGCACTTCCCCACAACCCGCGTTGAATGTGCGACGTGGGGTCGTGCATGATGTGGGGGTCATGCGTGGGGCGGTTGCTGCCCTCATGCTTCACATCGTGTTAAATGGTAAAGAGGCGGCCCGCGCCTTCCCCATAAAAGGGAGGAAAAAGCAGATGCACGGCTCATTTACTAGGTGGACTCGGGTCGCGGCCTTCAAGGTGCCCGCGCCCCACGGTCACGGGGTGGAATGTGGTCGCTTGAGTCGTCCTCTTGATTCCGGTTCGCTTGCCACGTGTCGTCCATGCCCCAAGGAGGGTAGGTGGTGGATGCGGAGGTCACGGGCCATAATGTGGAGGCGGGAAACTGGGTCATCGCTGATTGGAGCAACGGGTTGGTCCCGATTCCCTGCGCCCCTTAGCGGCCAGATTGGTTGAGCGGGCAGCCGAGCCTCGGCCCTGCCCCTTTATAAGAAGAAGGGGAGGTGGACGACGTCCTTCGATCCTTCAGCGCTCATCTCCTCCAACTTGAATCCTTTCTTCCCTCCGTCATGGCGAGAGGGCGCGCTGGTGCTCTGATGGCGGCAATGAGGGCCTCCGCTCGACAGCGTGCCCTTACTTACCAAGAGCTCATGGCGGCGCAGCTGGCCGTGATGGGAAGAGGGAGGGGGCGAGGCTAAGGCCGCTGTGGCACTGGGGGAAGAGGAGGACGGGGCGGCGCTCCGGTTCGCCTCCGCCAGCGGCCCCTCCTCCAATGGAGGGCCATGTCGGAGACCAGCCAGCGTGGCACTACACGCCTCGTCAGTTCGGACGCGCGTCGAAGCCAGGCAAGGCGGCGATAGCTGGGATGAGCTTCCTTGACATCCCCGATAAAGCAAAAAGGGCACGTCAGCAGTGCATTAAATGCATTTGTCCTACGGTGCCAAGAGATAGAATCGACTACTGTATAGCTTTCCACCTCCAGTGTGCCACTGTGGCAGCCCCTTTGACTATAAAAGAAGGCATGTGGCGTACTGAGAGAGGATTCGGATTTTTTGGGACCCTGCATGCTTTGTAGCTAGTCCAAGAACACCAGATAAACATAAACCAGCAGGAGTAGGGTATGACACATCACTTGCGGCCCGAACCTGGATAACCCCCCTGCGTTGATATCTCAATCCTGCTCTTTCCACAGCCCCGCGCCTGCCAACCGTAGCAAAAGGGATTCCTCGTGATCCATAGGTGTCATTTCCCCCGACACGAGCACTACAACCAAAGTTTCTGTTTTGCACCGCACAAACCAACAAGCAATCTAATCATCCTAAAGGCAAATCTTGGCACATTATTTTTACAATACAATGGAATTGTACAAGGGGATAATTATTTTTGTGAGAATCTTCATGAAAAATTATACATTGTTTCCATGAGCATGAACACAAGTGTTCATGGTCGACCCTCACTTCTCCAGTGCATAACTTTCAATCGCTTCTCTTTTGTGAAAAAGTTTTTATGTTCCCCTCTATTTTTTTTAAACTTTATAAAAGCAATCAACAGAAAGAAATGACTCTCTAAAAATTCTGGGTTGTCTCCCTGGCATCGCTTTCTTTAAAGCCATTAAGCTAGGCATAAAGTGCTCAAGTAATGAATCAACCCGGATCCCAAGGTATATCAAAGTATAGTAACATTGCCCATTCTCTCTTTTTCTGTCATTTTTCTTTCTTCTTCTTTTTTTCTTTTTATCTTTTTTTCTTTCTTTTCTTTTTTCTTTCTTTTTTTCTTTCTTTTATTTCCTCACATGGGGCAATGCTCTAAAAAAGGAAGATCATCATACTTCTATTTACTTACAACTCGATACTAGAACAAGATATGACTATATGAATGCCTCCGGTGGTGTACTAGGATGTGCAATGAATCAAGAGTGACATCTATAAAAATGATGAACGGTGGCTTTGCCACAAATACGATGTCAACTACATGATCATGCAATGCAATTGAAATGATGATGCGTGTCATACTAAATGGAATGGTGGAAAGTTGCATGGCAATATATCTCAGAATGGCTATGAAAATGTTGTAATAGGTTGGTATGGTGGCTGTTTTGACGAGGGTATATGGTGGGTTTATAGTACCGGCGAAAGTTGCGCGGTACAAGAGAGGCTAGCAACGACAGAGGGTGAGAGTGTGTATAATCCATGGACTCAACATTAGTCATAAAGAACTCACATACTTATTGCAAAAGAACTACACGCATGCTCCTAGGGGATAGATTTGTAGGAAAAGACCATTGCTCGTCCCCGACCCCCCCCCCTCGTAAGGAAGACAATCAAAAAATATCTCATGCTCCAACTTCGTTACATAATGGTTCACCGCACGTGCATGCTATGGGACTCACAAACCTTAACGCAAGTATTTCTCAAATTCAGAACTACTTACTGGCATGACTATAATATCACCATCTTTATATCTCAAAACAATCATAAGGAATCAAACTTCTCATAGCATTCAATGCACTTTATATGAAAGTTTTTATTATATCCCTCTTGGATGCCTATCATACTAGGACTCAATTTATAACCAAAACAAATTACCATGCTGTTTAGAGACTCTCAAAATAATATAAGTGAAGTACGAGAGTTCATCAATTTCTACAAAATAAAACCACCGCCATGCTCTAAAAAGGTATAAGTGAGGCACTAGAGCAAAATTGCCTAGCTCAAAAGATATAAGTGAAGCACATAGAGTATTCTAATAAATCATGATTCATGTGTGTCTCTCCCAAAAGGTGTGTACAGCAAGGATGATTGTGGTAAACTAAAAATCAAAGACTCAAATCACACAAGACGCTCCAAGCAAAACACATATCATGTGGTGAATAGAAATATAGCCTCAAGTAAAGTTATGATAGACGAAGACGAAAGAGAGGATACCTTCCGGGGCATCCCCAAGCTTAGGCTTTTGGTATCCTTGAATATTACCTTGGGGTGCCTTGGGAATCCCCAAGCTTAGGCCCTTGCCACTCCTTATTCCATAGTCCATCAAATCCTTACCCAAAACTTCACAACACAAAACTCAACATAAAATCTCGTAAGCTCCGTTAGTATAAGAAAATAAAGCACCACTTTTGGTACTGTTGTGAACTCATTCTTTATTTATATTTGTGTAATATCTACTGTATTCCAACTTTTCCATGGTTGATACCCCCGATATGAGCCATGGATTCATCAAAATAAGCAAACAATACATAGAAAATAGAATCTATCAAAAATGAACAGTCTGTAGCGATCTGGATATTTCGAATACTTATATAACTCCAAAAATTCTGAAAAATTAGGACGACCTAAGAATTTTTTTATTAATCTTATGCAAAAAGAATCAATATTTTATCATGCTCCTATGATTTTTAACAATTCTAGGTCTGAGCACAAAAGTTTCAGTTTTTCAGCAAGATCAAATCAACTATCACGGTAAGCTATCCCAATGGTCTTACTTGGCACAAACACTAATTAAAACACAAAACCACATCTAACCAGATGCTAGATGGAAAATTTATGGCAAAACAGAACCTAAAAAGCAAAAATAAAAAATAACAATAAAATAGGGTTGCCTCCCAACAAGCGCTATTGTTTAACACCCTTATCTATGCATAAGACACGAATAGATCTAGGTATTGTCTTCTTTGGCATGCAATTCTTAAATTGTTCACTTCTAATTCTTAGTAGATTATTTAATTTTATAAATTATCAAACTCCTAGGCAAGAAATCAATAAATTCGTTCATGGAAATGGATTCTTTAATAATATCAAAAGAATCAACGTGAATGAAGGAAATATGCCCTAGAGGCAATAATAAATTTGTTATTTTATGTTTCCTTATTCATGATAAAGGTTTATTATTCATGCTAGAATTGTAGTGATCGGAAACTTAAATACATGTGTGAATACATAAACAAATCGTGTCCCTAGTAAGCCTCTACTAGACTAGCTCGTTGATGAAAGATGGTTAAGGTTTCCTAACCATGGACATGTGTTTTCATTTGATAACAGGATCAGATCATTAGGAGAATGATGTGATGGACAAGACCCACCCGTTATCTTAGCATTTGGTTGTATAGTTTATTGCTACTGCTTTCATGTATGTCAAATACACATCATAAGCTTGCAAGCAAACGACTAAGGAGTTAGTCACGAGGTGATGTATTACGGAACGAGTAAAGAGACTTACCGGTAACGAGATTGAACTAGGTATGAACATACCGACGATCGAATCTCGAGCAAGTAACATACCGATTGCCAAAGGGATTACGTATGTTGTCATAACGGTTCGACCGATAAAGATCTTCGCAGAATATGTAGGAGCCAATATGAGCATCCAGGTTCTGCTGTTGGTTATAGACCGGAGAGGTGTCTCGGTCATGTCTACATAGTTCTTGAACCCATAGGGTCCGCATGCTTAATGTTCGATGACGATTTAGTATTATGTGATTTGGTGACCGAATGCTGTTCGGAGTCCCGGATGAGATCACAGACATGACGAGGAGTCTCTAAATGGTCGAAAGGTAAACATTTATAAATAGGACGATGGTATTTGGATACCGGAAGTGTTCTGGAGGGTACCGGGTACTTATCGGGTCACTGGAAAGGAGTTTTGGGCACCCCCGGCAAAGGTAAGGGCCTTATGGGCCAAGTGAGGGAACACACCAGCCCTGGTGTACCCCTATAGAGGCCAACCCTATGAAGAGGAGAAGGAAAGAGGGGAGGGCAAGGAAAGTCTGGATTAGGATTCCTACTTCCTTCCCTCTCCCCCCTCTTTCCTTCCACCTCGGTTATATATGGCAGGGTGTGTGCGGCTTGGGAGGGACTCCAAATAGGATTCCTCCTACTTGGGACACCCCCCCTTGGCTGCTCCCTCTCCCTCCCACCTGTATAAATGAGGGGGGAGGCGCCTAGAACACATAACACCATCTGTTAGCCGTGTGCGGCACCTCCCTCCACAGATTACACCCCCGGTCATATTCTCGTAGTGCTTAGGTGAAGCCATGCGCGGATCACATCACCATCACCGTCACCACGACGTCATGCTGATGGAACTCATCTACTTCCTCGACACTTTGCTAGATGAAGATTTCAAGGGACGTCATCGAGCTGAACGTGTGCAGAACTCGGAGGTGCCGTACGTTCGGTGCTTGATCGGTCGGAATGAGAAGAAGTTCGAGTACATCAACCGCGTTGTCAAACGCTTCAACTTTCGGTCTATGAGGTTACATGGACACACTCCCCCCTCTTGTTCCTATGCATCTCCTAGATAGATCTTGCGTGGGCGTAGGATTTTTTTTTGAAATTGCATGCTACGTTCCCTAACAGTGGCATCCGAGCTAGGTCTATGCGTAGATGATATGCACGAGTAGAACACAAAGAGTTTTGAGCGGTGATCACCATACTGCTTACCACCAATGTCTTATTTTCATTTGGCGGTATCATTAGATGAAGCGGCCCGGACCAAGCTTACATGACCATATTAATTAGACTGGTTCCACCGACAAACATGCAACTAGTTTTCCATAAAGGTGGCTGGTGGGTGTCTGTTTCTCCAACTTTAGTTGAATCAAATTTTATTACGGATGGTCCTTGTTGGAGGTTAAAATAGAAAATTTGATAAATCACCATTGTGGTTTTGATGCGTAGGTAAGAACGGTTCTTACTAGAAGCCCGTAGCAGCCACGTAAAACTTGCAACAACAAAGTAGAGGACGTCTAACTTGTTTTTGCAGGGCATGTTGTGATGTGATATGGTCAAGACATGATGTGATATACGTTATTTTATGAGATGACAATGTTTTGTAAAATTTATCGGTAACTGGCAGGAGCCTTATGGTTGTCGCTTTATTGTATGAAATGCAAACGCCATGTAATTGCTTTACTTTCTCACTATGCATTGGCGATAGTTGTAGAAGCAATAGTTGGCGAGACGAAAACAACACTATGATGGAGATCAAGGTGTCAAGCCGATGACGATGGAAATCATGACGGTGCTTTGGAGATGGAGATCAAAGGCACAAGATGATGATGGCCATATTATGTCACATATTTTGATTACATGTCATGTTTATCTTTTATGCATCTTATTTTTCTTAGTACGGCGGTAGCATTATAAGAGGATCCCTTACTAAAATTTCAAGATATAAGTGTTCTCCATGAGTATATATGCACCATTGTGACAGTTCATCGTGCTGAGACACCACGTGATGATTGGGTGTGATAGGCTGTAATGCCTCGGGCACACCCGCCGGTGGTCATTACTCCTGGCGGGATCTAGACCGGCCCCATAGATCAATACTGGTCTTTTCTGCGCACTTTGTCCTCACTCGTGCACACCCGGGAGCAACTTCTCGGTCAGTAACCCATCCTAAAATTACTCCAAGCTAAGCACACTTAACTTTGGAGTTCTGTCTGAATGGGCTTCCGGAAAAGATGGAATTACTTATTGATATGAGTAGTCTATTATCCCTATTAAGCCAGGCTATCACATAGGCTCTACGTTCACATACAATGGGTGCAAGACAGTTTTGCACATCCTTAGAATGAGGATAGAATTATAAGATGATCCCTCCACTTAATTTCAAGATAAAAGTGTTCTCGCTAAGTATGCACCGTTGCCATAGTTCATTGTTTCGAAGCACCTCTTGATGATCGGGTGTGATATACTCTACGTTCACATACAACGGGTGTAAGACAGTTTTGCACATGCATAATACTTGGTTAAACATGACGAGCCGAGCATGTACATACATGGTCTTGGAACACTGGAGACCGAAAGGTCGAACATGAATCATATAGTAGATATGATCAGCATAGAGATGTTCACCATTGAAGACTAATCCATCTCATGTGATGATTGGACATGGTTTAGTTGATTTGGATCACATAATCATTTAGATGACTCGAGGGATGTCTATCTAAGTGGGAGTTCTTAAATAATATGATTAATTGAACTAAATTTATCATGAATTTACTCCTGATAGTATTTGCATATATATGTTGTAGATCAATAGCTCGCGTATTTTATTTTTTGATATGTTCCTAGAGAAAACTAAGTTGAAAGATGATAGTAGAAATGATGTGAGCTGGGTCCGTGATCTGAGGATTATCCTCGTTGCTGCATAGAAGAATTATGTCCTTGATGCACCGCTAGGTGATAGACCTATTGCAGGAGCAAATGCAGACGTTATGAATGTTTGACAAGCTTGGTATGATGACTACTTGATAGTTTAGTGGACCATGCTTTACGGCTTAGAACCGGTACTTCAAAAACTTTTTTAATGCCAGAGAGCATATAAGATGTTCCAAGAGTTGAAATTGGTATTTCAGACTCATGCCCATGTTGAGAGGTATGATACCTCTGACAAGTACTTTGCCGATGGAGGAGAATGGCAGCCAGTGAGCATATACTCAGAATGTCTGGGTAGTACAATCGCTTGAATCAAGTGGGAGTTAATCTTCCACATAAGATAGTGATTGACAGAGTTCTCTAGTCACTATCACCAAGCTACTAGAACTTTGTGATGAACTATAATATGAAAGGGATGATGAAAACGATTCCCAAGCTCTTTGCGATGCTGAAATCGGTGAAGGTAGAAATCAATAAAAAGCATCAAGTGTTTGTGGTTGACAAGACCACTAGTTTCAAGAAAAAGGGCAAAGGAAAATAAAGGTAACTTCAAGAAGAATGGCTAGCAAGTTGCCACTCCCGTGAAG
Organism: Triticum aestivum; assembly: GCF_018294505.1. Taxonomy (NCBI): domain Eukaryota; kingdom Viridiplantae; phylum Streptophyta; class Magnoliopsida; order Poales; family Poaceae; genus Triticum; species Triticum aestivum. The sequence continues at coordinate 288,862,331 of NC_057797.1, read as the reverse complement.
AAGCGCAAAGCTAGACCTAAGCCTGAAATGAGTGCTTCTACTACAAAGGGAAATGGTCACTGGAAGAGGAACTACCCCAAAAACTTGGCGGATAAGAAGGATGGCAAAGTGAACAAAGGTATATTTGATATACATGTTATTGATCTGTACTTTACTAGTGTTCATAGTAACCCCAGGGTATTTGATACCGGTTCAGTTGCTAAGAATAGTAACTCGAAACAGGAGTTGCAAAATGAACAAAGACTAGTTGGGTGAGGTGACGATGTGTGTTGGAAGTGATTCCAAGGTTGATAAGATCACCATTGCACACTCCGTATACCTTTGGGATTAGTGTTGGACCTAAATAAATGTTATTTGGTGTTTGCGTTGAGCATGAATATGATTGGATCATGTTTATTGTGATACAGTTATTCATTTAATTCGAAGAATAATTGTTGTTCTATTTACATGAATAAAACCTTCTATGGTCATACACCCAATGTATATGGTTTATTGAATTTCGACCGTAGTAATACATGATGAAGCTATGTACCTAGGGTAGGGTCATGGACCTGTCCCAACTGTACCACCCAAGGACATCTCTAGAAGAAATCACCTTTCAATCGACTTGGTGGTGTTCCACTCGACAAACTTGAAGACACCTGACCAAGAAGCAATCACTCGACCAAGATCCAACCACTCGACAGCCAGGAGACCTAAAGTCACTCCGCACGCTAACGCTCGGTCATTAAATAGCTTTTATGGTCATCATAGCACTTTATTACTAGCGTTACCAGTAATGCCCTGCCTTAATGTACATTGAACCCTTTGTAACGTGGGCTGGCCGGGGTCCGGGCGCACTCTATATAAGCCACCCCTCCTCCGAGACAAGGGTTCGCACCTCTGAAACTCATACTCACATAATCTAGTCGACCGCCTCCGGGCTCCGAGACGTAGGGCTATTACTTCCTCCGAGAAGGGCCTGAACTCGTAAACCTTGTGTTCTTACAACTTCTCCATAGCTAAGATCTTGCCTCTCCATACTTACCCCCCTACACTACTGTCAGACTTAGAACCACGACAGTTGGCGCCCACCATGGGGCAGGTGTTTTAGCGTTTGTTGGAGGAGTTGCGACCTTTTCCGACCCGAATAATCATGGTTTTCGGAGGAGTTTCGGTGGAGGGCCGCGAGATCCGTCTCGGCGCGCTCACGTTCATCGTCGACGACTCTGCTTGGCTCCAGGAGGGTCCGCTCGACGTGGACGCACTCCCTGCTCGCGGGGCAACACACTTTAGCGCGTGCGTCCGCGGCGTTCTCCTGCGGCAACCATCGACCCCCTACCGGTCGGCTCCTGTGTTGTCCTCCCTTCCTGTTTCCCGCCGGCGCAAGCGCTCCGGTCGGTCGAGACTTCAGCGGTGGGTGAGGCACGCGGTGGCAAGTCAGTCGGCCACCCCTCAAGTCGCGGCAATCGAGCCCGACGAATCCCTTTATGGCCTGTTCGACCTGTTGACTGGCTCCGCAGAGACCGCATCCGAGTGCGACAGCAGCGATCCGGCGGCGGAGGTTCTGATGGTCGATGGACCACCCAGTCCTCCCGGTTTTCCCCGCACCGACGGAGGTGCGGGTGGAGGCGATTCGTCGCGTCTCCATGAGGAGTATCTTCCCGAGCCTCTCACGTTGCTGCAGAGAGAAGAACTTCGTCGCCGGAACATGGATGCACTACACACTCCTATCGTTGGAGAAACCCCCGAGGCTCGCGCCTTGCAGGACGCGCGCCTGGCAAACTTAGCCGAGCGCACTCGACTAGAGAACCTCCAGCGAGCACTCGACTAGCGTGCGCGACAACGGGTTCCCGAATCCAGTCGGCGCCAGCTCTTCCCACCCCCACAGGTATATCGAACTCCGATTCAGAATTTAGCAGCTGCGGCCTGTATAGCGGAGTCGATTCAGCCTTCCCAGTCGGAGGCTGGAAGAGGCTTACTACAGATCAGAGCGTTACTCCGGGCAGCAGGAGATCAGAATTCCGCTGTTTCTCAGTCGCGGAACAGGATTCACAGCAGATCCGTTGCCGCGGACACGGTCCAGTCGGCTCATAGCCCGAGATCGCCCCCGAGGCGTGAGGGGCGTGGAGACCGGTGTGACCAGTATGGGAACCATGAGCAGTATGATCACCGAGTCGATCATGACGGTCGACGTCGAGTGCCCATGCCTCCGCCGAGGAGCGGGTCGCATGTGCCTCGCCAGCAGGATGACAGGCGCCCTCATAGTGATGGCGAAGGATTCCAGTCGACTCCAGAGGGCCAGGCTTTGACGCAAGATCCATTCTCGTCCAGGGTTTGGTCGACAAGAACAGGGCTCACCGAGAAGGTCAAGACAGAGATGCACCTACCGGCAGCAGAGTACATGTTTCGGGGCCAGAGTGCTTTAGTAGAGCCATCACGGCCACTGTGATTCCTCCCAACTTCAGGTTGGCGACTGGAGTCAGTAAGTTCACTGGCGAGTCCAAGCCCGATACTTGGCTTGAGGACTACCGAGTGGCCATCCAGATTGGCGGCGGCAATGATGAAGTGGCCATGAAGCACCTGCCTCTCATGTTGGAGGGCTTGGCCAGAGCGTGGCTGGACCAGTTAGCACCTAGCAGCGTTTACACTTGGGAGGATATCTCCCGAGTGTTCGTCACCACATTTGAAGGCACGTGCAAGCGACCGGCAGGGCTGACGGAACTGCGGTCTTGCGTAGAGAAGCCGAATGAAACTTTGAGGGATTACATCCAGAGGTGGATCACGTTACATCACTCGGTGGAGAATGTGCCTGACCACCAAGCAGTTTGTGCCTTCAACGAAGGCGTCAAGTACAGAGAACTGAATTTTAAATTCGGTCGAACCGGAGATATGTCCCTGAATTGGATGATGGAGATTGCCACCAAGTACGCTAATGGTGAATATGAGGACCGACTCAGGAGTGGAAAGCTCAAGTCGAGTCGCCAATCCAGAAAAAGTCGGTACTATACTCCAAATGAAAAGTCATGTGCGAGTGCACGATGTTCAGAAGCTTACTGGTTGCTTGGCCGCCCTAAGTCAATTCATCTCTCGTCTCGGTGAAAAGGCATTGCCTCTTTACCGATTGATGAAGAAGTCTGACAAGTTCGAGTGGACTCCTTAAGCTGACGCAGCGTTCGCAGAGCTCAAAGCTCTGCTCTCCACCCAGCCGGTGCTTGCTGCCCCAATCAGCAAGGAGCCTTTGCTGCTTTACATTGCAGCCACAGGACAAGTCGTCAGTATGGTACTTACGGTCGAGCGGGGAGAAGAAGGGAAAACCTTCAAAGTTCAGCGCCCAGTGTATTATATTTCTGAAGTCTTGACCCCATCGAAGCAAAGATATCCTCATTATCAGAAGCTCGTATATGGGATTTATATGACCATAAAGAAAGTTGCCCACTACTTCTCTGATCATTCCATTACAGTTTTCAGCGACGCTCCGTTGTCAGAGATCTTGCATAACAGGGACGCAACTGGTCAAGTGGCAAAATGGGCGATTGAACTCCTTCCTCTAGATATCAAGTTTGAGGCAAAGAAAGCTATCAAGTCCCAGGCAATCGCGGATTTCATCGCCGAGTGGATTGAACAGCAACTGCCGACTCAGGTTCACTCAGAGCATTGGACCATGTTCTTTGACGGTTCCAAGATGCTAAATGGTTCCGGCCCCGGAGTGGTGTTGGTCTCCCCCAGAGGAGATAAACTCAGATATGTTCTTCAAATCCACTTTGATTCCTCTAACAACGAGGCAGAATATGAAGCACTTTTATATGGGTTGCGCATGGCCATTTCACTCGGCATCCGTCGCCTCATGGCCTATGGCGACTCAAATTTGGTGGTCAATCAAGTGATGAAGGAATAGGACGTCAGAAGTCCAGCCATGACTGGTTATTGTTATGCAGTGAGAAAGCTGGAGAAGAAATTCGAGGGGTTAGAGCTTCATCACATACCCCGACTGAAAAATCAAGCAGCTGATGATCTGGCAAAAATAGGTTCCAAAAGAGAAGCCATTCCCAGCAATGTGTTTTTGGAACACATCCACACACCATCAGTCCAGGAGGATCCCTTCACTGAAGAGGCCCCACAACCAAAAAGCACCACGGATCCGACTGAAGTTGAAGTTCCAGCTGTGGTCGACCTGATCATGGAAGTCTTGGTTATCACTCCCGTCTAGACAGAACCGTACATCGCGTACATCCTAAGGAAAGAACTCCCAGAAGACGAAGAAGAGGCCCGACAGATCGTCCGTCGATCGAAAGCCTTTACAGTCATAAAGGGATAGTTATATAGAGAAAGCGCGACTGGGGTCGGCCAGAAGTGTATTACACTAGAAGAAGGTCAGATGATCCTTAACGATATCCACTCGGGACCTATGGTCATCATGCGTCCTCTCGGACCATTGTGGCTAAAGCATACCGAGCGGGGTTCTACTGGCCAAGACCCAATGAGATGGCAAAAGAGATAGTCGACAAATGTGAAGGATGTTAGTATTACTCCAATATGCCGCACAAGCCCGCGTCATCCCTGAAAACCATTCCACTCGTCTGGCCTTTCTCCGTTTGGGGGCTGGACATGGTTGGACCACTGAGAACAGGCATGAGCGGCTTCACTCATGTGCTGGTAGCAGTCGACAAGTTCACCAAATGGATTGAAGCCAAGCCTATCAAGAATCTTGATGCTTGCACTGCTATCAGCTTCATCAGAGAGTTGATATTCAGATATGGAGTTCCACACAGCATCATCACCGACAACAGGTCAAACTTCGATTCTGACAAATTCAGGGCCTTTTGCGCCTCTCAGGGCACCCAGGTCGACTATGCTTCGGTCGCTCACCCCCAGTCGAATGGGCAAGCAAAAAGGGCAAACGGCCTAATTCTCAAAGGACTGAAACCCCGATTGATGCGCAATCTCAAGCACGCAGCAGGTGCATGGGTCGACGAGCTTCCATCAGTCCTTTAGGGATTGAGGACAACCCCGAATCGATCGACCAGAACAACCCCATTCTTTCTGGTCTATGGAGCCGAGGCAGTCTTACCGAGTGACCTGCTTCACAACGCTCCCAGAGTCGACCTCTACTCAGAAGAAGAAGCAGAACAAGCCCGGCAGGACACAGTCGACCTCCTAGAAGAAGAAAGAGAAATGTCCTTGATTCGATCGACCATCTATCAGCAAGACTTGCGTCGATTCCATGCCAGAAACGTGAAGAGCCGAGCCTTCCAAGAAGGAGACTTAGTCCTCCGAGTGGATCAGCAGAAACCACAGAAGCTCGCTCCTACTTGAGAAGGCCCCTTCATATTCACCAGAGTCCTCCACAATGGAGCATACCACCTCTACAATGTCGATCGCCAGATTGATGAGCCACGAGCCTGGAATGCGGAGCTACTCCGCCCCTTTTATACTTAAATTCTCCCTCGGATGAGATGTAATAAGAAAAACTCCTATAGTTTATTTATCAAAGACAAGAGCATTATAATTTTCCCAGTGATTATTATTGTTTTTTTTTGCATAAGAAATCCCCCAGTGGGTGGCTTAGCTGCGAATCCGCTTCGCCAAAGTTTGTAAAAACAGTTTCCTACCGAGTGGCGAGCCAGCCTCCCACTCGGGGGCTTAGCTGCGAATCCATTTCGCCTAAGTTTGAAAACATCCTATCGAGTGGAGAGCAATCCTCCCACTCGGGGGCTTAGCTGCAGTCCAGTACTCGCCTAAGTTCTCTCACTTAGAGACTTAGCTGCAGTCCGGCACTCGCCTAAGTTTGAAAAATCCTACCGAGTGGAGAGCAATCCTCCCACTCGGGGGCTTAGCTGCAGTACAGTACTCGCCTAAGTTCTCTCACTTAGAGACTTAGCTGCAGTCCGTCACTCGCCTACGTTTGAAAAAATCCTACCGGGTGGAGAGCAATCCTCCCACTAGGGGGCTTAGCTGCGAATTTGTTTCGCCTAAGTTTGAAAAAATCCTACCGAGTGGAGAGCAATCCTCCCACATGGGGGCTTAGCTGTAGTCCAGTACTCGCCTAAGTTCTCTCACTTAGAGACTTAGCTACAGTCCGGCACTCGCCTAAGATTGAAAAATCCTACCCAGTGGAGAGCAATCCTCCCACTCATGGGCTTAGCTGCAGTCCAGTACTCGCCTAAGTTCTCTCACTTAGAGACTTAGCTGTAGTCAGGCACTCGCCTAAGTTTGAAAAAAATCCTACCGAGTGGAGAGCAATCCTCCCACTCGGGGGCTTAGCTGCAGTCCAGTACTCGCCTAAGTTCTCTCACTTAGAGACTTAGCTGTAGTCAGGCACTCGCCTAAGTTTGAAAAAATCCTACTGAGTGGAGAGCAATCCTCCCACTCGGGGGCTTAGCTGCAGTCCAGTACTCGCCTAAGTTCTCTCACTTAGAGACTTAGCTACAGTCCGGCACTCGCCTAAGTTTGAAAAAATCCTACCGAGTGGAGAGCAATCCTCCCAATCGGGGGCTTAGCTGTAGTCCAGTACTCGCCTAAGTTCTCTCGCTAGAGAGTTAGCTGCAGTCCGGCACTCGCCTAAGTTTGAAAAAATCCTACCCAGTGGAGAGCAATCCTCCCACTCGGGGGCTTAGCTGCGGTCCAGTACTCGCCTAAGTTCTCTTGCTAGAGACTTAGCTGCAGTCCGGCACTCGCCTAAGTTTGAAAAAATCCTACCGAGTGGAGAGCAATCCTCCCACTCGGGGGCTTAGCTGCAGTCCAGTACTCGCCTAAGTTCTCTCGCTAGAGACTTAGCTGCAGTTCGGCACTCGCCTAAGTTTGAAAAATCCTACCAAGTGGAGAGCAATCCTCCCACTAGGGGGCTTAGCTGCAGTCCAGTACTCGCCTAAGTTCTCTCGCTTAGAGACTTAGCTGCAGTCCGGCACTCTCCTAAGTTTGAAAAAATCCTACCGAGTGGAGAGCAATCCTCCCACTCGGGGGCTTAGCTGCAGTCCAGGACTCGCCTAAGTACGAAACACATATCAATCCTCAAGGACGACGAGGGGCAGGTCCACTGCCACCTTCTCCCGGGGAGCTTCGCCACAAATACAATGCGCGACTCATCCCGCTCTGCAGCAATGAAGTGTGGGTCGACTGCCACCTTCTCCTGGAGAGCTTCGCCACAAATACAATGTGCGCTCCGTCCCACTCTGCAGTAACAGGGTGTGGGTCGACCACCGCCTTCCCCTGGGGAGCTTCGCCACAAATACAAGACATGGGTCGACTGCTTCCCTCTCCTTCGGAGCTGCGCTGCGAATACAAAAGTTGTCTCGAACGAAGAATGGGTTCACTCAGCAGGAGATTCATAAAGATATTCAATGGTAAACCAAGTTTAGGTAAATTTTAAAGGTTCCAGATCACAGACCGAAGTACTCGGGCATGCAGCCCGAAAAAGTTTAACGGTTACAAAAACCACTCGGCATTCCGAGGCAAATTTAAGGTGGGACATAAGAGTTTGTTCACTCCGCGGGAGGAGGGCTGGCAGGCTCGACAAACTCGTCCAGGTCGACGCCGTCGGCTATCCGAGTGGCTGCAACGATGAAAGTCTCCAAAAAGGTTCGGAAGTCATGTTTCTGGGTGTTGGCGACCTTGATTGCTGCCAGTTTGTCCTGTCGCACCTCCTTGCAGTGGACACGAACCAAAGACAGAGCCACGTCAGTGCCACACCGAGCAGCAGACTTCTTCCACTCCTGCACTCGGTCTGGGATTTCATTTAGTCGAGTCATTAGGGACTCAAGATCATTTTGGAGCTCAGCCTCTGGCCAAAGTGCCGGGTCAATCCGCGACATGGCGACCTTCAGTCGAGCCAAGTATTCCACGGCACTGTCGGTGCGAGATTCCAGACGGAGCAGATTCATGGCAGTTTCATCTTTCACGGGCGAGTTGATTGGATCCAAACCTGGTTCGATCCGCCTAGTCTCCTCTTCAAAGTTCTGGCAAAACTCTGCATTCACGATCCAAGGATAAGTCAATTTTCGTACACTGAGTCGACACAAAAAAATTTAGTCGGAACAGAATGTGCACCTCCAAGCTTGATGAACAACTTCTTGGCAAGACTTCTCAGATAGCTCTCCAGATCATCCCTCCTGCGAGCAATGCCTTCCATTTTCTCGCCCTGGACGAGATTCGCCTTCTTCCAGCATGAGCACTCCTTGTTGGATTCATTCAGAGCGGTCTTCAGCCTGGTATTCTCTTCTTCTAACTGGCCGACCGAAGCCAGCTTCTGTTCGGCCAGATTGGTCTTGTCGTCAGCCTCCTTACGAGCAGCAGCCAAATCTTGATCCTTCTTCGCCAGAGCTTCTCTCAGTTTTTCTGCAAAGAAATGATGATTGATTCAGGAATAGCAGAAGGGTACTCAAGCCTAAAACTGACCAGTTGACAAACTCGTCTTACCAGCGGCGCCGTCTCTGACCTTTTGCAGCTCTGTCCTGGCCAGCTCCAAGTCAAGGTTCAGTTGAATCTGATGCTTCTCCAAGTCAGCAAAGCGAGCTCCAAGACCACAAGATTTCTGAAATCAAAGGGGAGAAGTGATTTTTACAGGAAAAAACAACAAAGGCAATAAATACTAAGACTACGGTCGACTGCCCGCAGTCCACCATAGTCTGGGGGACTACACCCAGTGGGTGCACTTTGCGTGCCCCCACCGGTTCTGATCCCACTCGACCGGCCCACCGAAGTCGAGTCCAAAAAAAGAGAAGGCAGAAAGAGAGAAAGTAGAACTGAGACTACAGTCGACTGCCAGCAGTCCACCGTAGTCTCGGGGACTACACCCAGTGGGTGCACTTTGTGTGCCCCCACCGGTTCTGATCCCACTCAACCACACCGAGTGGAAGAGACAAACTACAAGTTTGGTTTATACATTCGGCAAAATACAAAGACTACAGTCGACTGCCAGCAGTCCAACGTAGTCTTAGGGACTACACCTAGTGGGTGCACTCAGTGTGCCCCCACTAGTCCAAAAATTCAATCGACGCACCAAGTGGGTGTACAGATGCAAAGATTTTCGGAAAGAATCGTCAGGTAGCATATCCTAACAGAACAAGTGGCAACCAACTAACCTGAACATTGCTCTGGAGAGCCGAGCTAGCATCATAGGCGGCTTGGCTGGCATCCCGCACCGTCTTCATCTTCTCCATCATAATGCCCGCCTGGCGTATGGCTTCCCTAGCAGCATTCACCTCGTCCTCTGGGACATGATGGGTCGCAAAAACTGAAGGCGGGTCGACAGAGGCCCGAGCAATCGACGAAGAAGGCAAGGCACTCGAAAGTGGCTCGGCGAAGGTAACAGAACCCCGATTGACGTCGCCAGTGTCCTGAACGATTGATTCCGCCCTCGGCGTCGACTGTAGCGCCTCACTTACAGGAGCTCGCCTATTCTTCCTCGTCAAAGGCCTCTCGGGCTCTTCATCATCATCAGGGAGGTCAATAATGTTGGGAGCTGTGCAAAGTTCAATTGCCAAAATCACGTCACCCAATGATGCACATTGCAGTTGAATCGACCGAATAAAGATAGTATGGCAGGAATCATACCTGGATTAGAAGTGACCACATCCTCCATCACCTCATCATCATCCCTGTAAGCTGAGGTCCCGGAAGTGGCAGCGCTGACAGTTCCAAAGTTCGTCCAGTTAAAACAAGAAAAACAAACAATGCGGAGCGCCGGGTGAATACAAAGAGAGACACCCACACGGAGGCAACGGGGATATCAATCTTGATCTTCGGCAATGCCTTCGGAGTCTTCAGCTTTGCAACTTTGGGGTGCTTTGGCGCCGTCTCAGTCGGGGTTGGTGAAGAGATCTGAGGATGCTTCGAAGACTGACCAGCCTGAGCAGTTGCCTTGTCGCGGGCACTTGGCCATTCTTGGTCAAGCTTGGATCGCCTCTCCCTGCGAGGGGGCGACTCGACTTCTTCTCCATCACTTGAGTCCTCGCTTCCTCCATCCCCTTCACCATCGGAAGTCCACTCGCCACTGTCGCCGCCACTCGCCTCGCCTTCCAGAACTTGCTCTTGCTCCCCGTTGGGCATTGAATACATTTCAATAATGGCCTGAAAGAAAGCAAGGAGAGCAAAGTCAGTCGACGCAATATAGGCAGCTGCGCGAGTGAATTCAGATTACAAGCAAAAAACTCGGAATCAAACCTGCTCTGGTGCACGAGACTGGTCGAATGGGGAAACTCTCCTGGCTCCCCTGGGATTGTCCTTGTTCCCGGTAATGCCCGACAACCACTTCTCCAGTGTGTCGCCATCGACCTCCTCCGGATGGATCCGAGTGGAGTCTTCAAGACCCGAATACATCCACATCGGATGGTCTCGAGCTTGAAGAGGCTGGATGCGTCGCTGAAGGAAGACCTCTAAGAGATCATACCAGTGACCCCCTAACGAATAAGCTGGACAACTCGATCGACCAGCACCTTCACTTTCGCCTTCTCCTCTCGGAGCACCTTCAAAGGGGAGGCTTTCTCCACTCGGTCCATGGTAAAGGGAGGGAGGCCAGTCGATTGCCCTGGCGTCGACTGGTCTTTATAGTAAAACCAGGTCGATTGCCATCCGCGAACTGAGTCAGGAAGAATCATGGCCGGAAAGGAGCTTTTCTCTCTCGTATGGATGCCAAGGCCCCCACACATCTGGATCACTTGGTTCCTCTCGTCACTCGGATTAGCCTTTTCATTGTCTGGGAGCGACAAGTGAAAATATGCTTGAAAAGACCCTAGTGAGGCCGGCAACCCAGGAAATTCTCACACAAAGAAATGAAAGCGGCGAGATAAACGATTGAGTTGGGGGTAAAATGGTGGAGTTGTGCCCCAAATAAGTTCAAGAACCCTCGAAAGAAAGGGTGAGGAGGCAAGGAAAATCCATGGTCGACGTCGGTGGCAAGAAGGACACGCTCACCCTCCCGAGGTTGCGGCTCAGATTCCTTCCCCGAAAGCCGCGCCGAGTCGTAGGAGATCAGCCCCCCTTCGGCCAGGTCGTCGAGGTCGTCTTGGGTAATCCTCGAGTGGATCCAGTCGCCCTGGATCCAGCCCTTCGGCCGGCCACTCCGCATGGAAGATCCGCCCCGGCTGGTCGCCTTCCCCTTCGACCTCACCGTCGTCTTATTTGCCCGCTCCAGAGCCGCCATCTTCTCCTTCCCCATTGTTGCCGGCGAGACGCGTACGGAGCGGTGATGCTGGGGCGAGAACGAGCGCAGCGGAGGGGCGTGAAGAGGAGAAGAGGAAATGGGAACGCACTGTTCGGGAGACTCCGACGCAACACCTTATATGAGGCCGCTTCCGAGTGGCTGACGGGTAGGCCCAGGTAGCTCTGTCAAATCCCGTAACGATTGCGCGCGTGATACGTGGTGAAAAAGGCGGCGCGGGGATCGAGGCGGCTCCGCTCTATCCCATCCGATTACTGCGGCCTCCCCCGTCCGCGCGCTTCCCAAAATTCGGATCCCACGAAATCTGCGGGCAGCAAACAACTTGTCAGACCAAAGATCTCCTCCGCACCGTCACTCGGAGCCTTACAAGTAAAGAAATTCACTCGACGAAGAATTAAGAATGGATCAAGGCGATTGAAAAGGAAGTTGCTGTTGTCACTCAGGTTCGTTGATCCGAAACAAGATATGCTCACGGCATGAAAAACGAGTCTGAGAAGTTCTCAACTCCTTCCCCACTCAAACCTCGATCCATTCGGGGGCTAATGATGAAGCTATGTACCTAGGGTAGGGTCATGGACCTGTCCCAACGGTCCTACCCAAGGACATCTCTAGAAGAAATCACCTTTCAATCGACTTGGAGGTGTTCCACTCGACAGACTCGAAGACACCCGACCAAGAAGCAATCACTCGACCAAGATCCAACCACTCGACAGCCAGGAGACCTAAAGTCACTCCGCACGCTAACGGTCGGTCATTAAATAGCTTTTATGGTCATCATAGCACTTTATTACTAGCGTTACCAGTAACGCCCTGCCTTAATGTACATTGAACCCTTTGTAACATGGGCTGGCCGGGGTCCTGGCGCACTCTATATAAGCCACCCCCTCCTCTGAGACAAGGGTTCGCACCTGTGTAACTCATACTCACAAAATCCAGTCGACCGCCTCCGGGCTCCGAGACGTAGGGCTATTACATCCTCCGGGAAGGGCCTGAACTCGTAAACCTTGTGTGCTTACAACTTCTCCATAGCTAAGATCTTGCCTCTCCATACTTACCCCCCTACACTACTATCAGACTTAGAACCACGACAATACACATATTCATAATATTGATGCCAAAAGATGCAAAGTTGATAATGATAGTGCAACATACTTGTGGCACTGCCGTTTAGGTCATATTGGTGTAAAGCGCATGAAGAAACACAATGGAGATGGAATTTTGGAATCACTTGATTATGAATCATTTTATACTTGCGAACCATGCCTCATAGGCAAGATGACTAAAACTCTGTTCTCTGAAACAATGGAGTGAGCTAATGACCTGTTGGAAATAATACATAACGATGTATGCAGTCCGATGAGTGTTGAGGTTCGCGTCCAGTATCGTTATTTTCTAACCTTCACAGATAATTTGAGCAGATATGGGTATATCTACTTAATGAAACACAAGTTTGAAACATTTGAAAAGTACAAAGAATTTCAGAGTGAAGTGGAGAACCATCATAACAAGAAAAATGAAGTTTCTACGATCTCATTGCGGAGGCGAATATTTGTGTAACGCCCCAGACCGATGTGCTAGGTGTCTTCCAGTTATTCGCTGTTGTTGCCTTGTCATTTGCTTGCGTGGCATGCATCTCATATCTTGTCATCATGAGCATAGCATTTGTATACATGTTTGTCTCATGCATCCTAGCATTTTCCCCGTTGTCTGTTTTGCATTCCGGCGCTCCTATGTCCTTGGGCGTCTCCTTTTGCCTCTTTTCGTGTGCAGGCGTTAAACGTTCTCGGATTGGACTGAGACTTGCCAAGCGGCCTTGGTTTACTACCGGTAGACCGCCTGTCAAGTTTCGTGCCATTTGGACTTCGTTTGATACTCCAACGATTAACCGAGGAGCCGTAAAGGCCTCGTGTGTGTTGCAGCCCAACACCCCTCCAAAGTGGCCCAAAACCCACCTAAACCCCCTCCATCATCTCGGTCATTCGATCACGATCGCGTGGCCGAAAACCGCACCTCATTTGGACTCTCCTAGCTCCCTCTACCTATATATATGTGCCTTCTCCCGAAAATTCGCGGTTGAAACCCTAACTTCGTCATCCTCGCGCCGCTGGACGAAATCCTCACCGCGCCCGGACATGTCCAGCCGCCGCCCCGGTGAATCCCGCGCCGCCACCTCATCCCGCCGGCTTTCTCTCTCCTCCGCGGCACGCCCAGGCCCGGGGCAAGCCCGCCGAAGCCCATCGGGGCCCGAGGCCGCACCCGTGAGAGCCCGCATCGCCGGTCTACGCGCTGCCGCCGTGCCCTTTGCCGGACTCCGCCGGAGCCCCCGACGACTCGCGGCGTTCGTCATCGTATCGCGCGCCACCCGAGGCACTTTGCCGCCGTCTGCCCGCTCAGGACCGCGCCCTAGCACCGCTCCTCGCCACTGGCCGCCGCACCTCACCACTCCTCGCCACCGGCAGCCGCCGCCATGGAGCCGCCGCCTCGCCGCCGCTGCCGACGACCTCCGCCGACGCCGCTACTCTCTAGAGCGCGCGCCACCGCCGCCCTCGCCGCGGATCCGGTCGGGCCGGAACGGATCCGGCCGTCCCCGACCTCCCAGGCACCGCCCCGCGCCTCCCTGCCGTCTCCCGCATCTCCGACGGCTCCTCCGGCGATTCTCGAAGAATGTGCATGAACCCTAGATCTGGAGAGGTTGACTTTTGCCCCAGTCCCAGTAATTTTTAGCATTGTTCATCACATCATAACTCTGCATCCGTGGCTCCGTTTTGGGTGTGTAGCATATGAAATTGTTCGTCTCGATGAGTACTTCATTTCATTCAATTGCACCATTTTCATTTGAGTTCATCTTGATGCCCTAAATGCTGTTGCAAGAGTGCTAGTTTATGTTAGTTTCAGATTCTTAGCAGTAATTGGTCATTTGTCATTTTTTCCATGATTAATGTGTGCCTCCTATGAACTTGAGCCCTACATGTGATTTGAAGTATGCCATGCCATCTTTACAGGGGTGTATGCCATGTATTTTTGTGATCTCTGTGGTGACTAGCACAAGCATGCAAAGTAGCTCTCGTAATGTTGCTGATTTCAGGGACTTAGAAATCTTCCAAGTCTTTGCCTTGTTAATATTTTTATGCCATGTATTCATGTTGCTACAGAGTGATCCATGCCTCTTTTGAGCATGATTAGTAAGGATGTTTTGTAGATATTGTTGTGATCTATCCATCCATGTCTTTGTTTGCAATTATGGGGCACCCTAGCTTGACTGAATTGAGCTCTACTTTTGCTATAAAATGTTCCTGGCAGAATGTTTACGTGTTAAGCATTTTTGCCGAGGTTGTTCTAGTTTATCCATGCATGCTATGAGGTTGTTCTTGCCATGTTTAGCTCCAATGCCATGTGTACTTGCTGGGTGTATGCTTAGTATGCCAGGCAATGCCTTATGGTGAGTGCATCGAGCCCATAAACATGCCTACATGAATCTTTTTTGCCATGTTCCAGTTTTCTACTAGTTCTAAATCTGTTAACGAAAATTGTTATGTTCACATGGTTGCCATTGTATTTTCCGACCCCTTTTGGCTTATGGTTAGTAAGGGACTTTTGTTGTATGCTTTGAGTAGCTTCATGTCATGCCTTTCTTTGCCATGATATGTTCCTGTAGCATGTTGTTATCTTGCTCTAAACATAGCTTCCTGATGTTAAATTCTTGACATGTTGTTTTCAATAAGTCTGTAACATGATATCTTTTGCACTTTTGATATGCTTGTTTGAACCTGCTATTGTGTGATTTAGCCGTTTTTCAGTGTTCATCTTTTGTCAAGCATCTTGAGTGGATCCCTGCCATGTGATTTTTTGCTATGTTAGAGTGCAATAGCTTATCTTTCTTGATGCATTTAGATGGCCTCGTGCTGTTAATCGCATATCTGTGCCATTATTGTTTTGCTTGCCATTTGCAAACCGTGCATCTGATTGCGGTAATCTTTATATAGATTTCGACCGAAATCAACTCATATTTCTAGTGGCACTCTTGGTTTTCCAAGTTGAGGACAGGTTCAATCTTTCCTTTCCGAAACATGCATATGCATCGCATATCACGTCCTGCATATCATGCCATGTTTTGCATCATGTTGTTTGTGCATTGCACGTGGTTGATTGTGTTCTCCTTTGCTTGTTTCATGCCTTGGGTAGAGCCGGGAGACGAGTTCGTGATCGAGGACCCGTTGAGTATGCCTACGAGGTTCAAGCTTTCGTCTTCTCGGAGAACTTTGCAGGCAAGATGACCATACCCTCGAAATCACTTCCATCTTTGCTTGCTAGTTGCTTGCTCTTTTGCTAGGCCTATGCTGCGATACCTACCACTTGCTATATCATGCCTCCCATATTGCTAAGCCAAGCCTCTAACCCACCTTGTCCTAGCAAACAATTGTTTGGCTATGTTACCGCTTTGCTCAGCCCCTCTTATAGCGTTGTTAGTTGCATGTGAAGATTGGAGTTTGTTCCTTGTTGGAACATGGATATTGGTAGGGATATCACAATATTTCTTATTTAATTAATGCATATATATACTTGGTAAAGGGTGGAAGGCTCGGCCTTATGCCTGGTGTTTTGTTCCACTCTTGCCACCCTAGTTTCCGTCATACCGGTGTTATGTTCCTTGATTTTGCGTTCCTTACACGGTTGGGTTATAATGGGAACCCCTTGACAGTTTGCCTTGAATAAAACTCCTCCAGCAAGGCCCAACCTTGGTTTTACCATTTGCCACCTAGCCTTTTTTCCCTTGGGTCAGCCAACCCAAGGGTCATCTTTATTTTAACCCCCCCCCCCCAGGGCCAGTGCTCCTCTGAGTGTTGGTCCAAACTAGTCCTTTGCAGCGCCCCCTCGGGGAAACTCGAGGTTTGGTTTTAGCTGTACGGAGCGCTCATCCGGTGTGCCCTGAGAACGAGATATGTGCAGCTCCTATCGGGATTTGTCGGCACATCTGTGTGGCTTTGCTGGTCTTGTTTTACCATTGTCGAGATGTCTTGTAACCGGGATTTCGAGCCTGATCGGGTCTTCCTGGGAGAAGGAATATCCTTCGTTGACCGTGAGAGCTTGTGATGGGCTAAGTTGGGACACCCCTGCAGGGTTTTGAACTTTTGAAAGCCGTGCCCGCGGTTATGGGCAAATGGGGATTTGTTAATGTCCGGTTGTAGAAAACCTGAAACTTATCTTAATTAAAATGCATCAACCGAGTGTGTAGCCGTGATGGTCTCTTCTCAGCGGGGACCGGGAAGTGAACACGGTGTTGGAGTTATGCTTGAACGTAAGTAGTTACAGGATCACTTCTTGATCACGTCTAGTTCACGACCGCGCTTTGCCTTCTCTTCTCGCTCTCTTTTGCGTGTGTTAGCCACCATATATGCTAGTTCTTGCTGCAGCTCCACCTCATACCTTTTCCCTACCTATAAGCTTAAATAGTCTTGATCGCGAGGGTGTGAGATTGCTGAGTCCCCGTGACTCACAGATTACTTCAAAACCCAGTTTCCAGGTGCCGTTGATAACGTGCAGGTCACGCAACCGAGCTCAAGGAGTATCTTGATGAAGATCTCGTTCTTTGTGTTGTTTCATTCCCAGTCGATCAGTAGTGGAGCCCAGTTGGGGCGATCGGGGATCTATAGCATTAGGGGTAGTCTTCTTTTATTTGGTTCCGTAGTTGGACCTTGATTGTATCTGGATGATGTAATGCATTATTCATGTATTGTGTGAAGTGGCGATTGTAAGCCAACCCTGTATCTCTTTCTTATTCAGTACATGGGATGTGTAAAGATTACCCCTCTTGCGACATTGCCTTCAATGCGGTTATGCCTCTAAGTCGTGCTCCGACACGTGGGATATATAGCCGCATCGAGGGTCTTACAATTTGAGTTACAAGTTTGGCCTTCATTTAAAACAATGTGGAATAGTTTCACAACTGATGCCACCTGGACACCACAGTGTAATGGTGTGTCCGAACATCGTAACCGTACTTTATTAGATATAGTACGATCTATGATGTTGTAACACCCACAATGCGGCTATATCTCCCATGTGTCGGGGCATGACTTAGAGGCATAGCCACATGGTAGTTTTGTCGCAAGAGGGGTAATCTTCACACTTTCCCATGTACTGAATAGAAAGGGATAAAGAGTTGGCTTAAAATCGCCACTTCACACAATACACAAATAATCCATACATCATCCAAATACACTCAAAGACCGACTACGGTTAAAACCAACATAAAAGGAAGATAAACCCCAAACGCTAGATCCCCTAACGTCCCAACTGGGCTCCACTACTGATCATCAGGAAATGAAACAAAGTAACGACCCAAATCCTCGTCGAACTCACACTTGAGTTCGGTAGCATCACCTGCACTGGTATCCTCGGCACCTGCAATTGTTTGAAAGTATCCGTGAGTCATGAGGACTCAGCAATCTCACACCCGCGATATCAATACTATTTAAGTTTATGGGTTGGAGAAGGTAGTAAGGTGGAGCTGCGGCAAGCACTAAGCATATATGGTGGCTAACATACGCAAATAAGAGCGAGAAGAGAAGCAACGCAAAGGTCGAGAATCTAGAAGTGATCAATAAGTGATCCTAAAACTACTTACGTTCAAGCATAACACAAGACCATGTTCACTTCCTGGGCTCCGCCGAAAAGAGACCATCAAGGCTACACACACGATTGATTCATTTTAATTAAGTCAAGTGTCAAGTTATGTACAACCGGATATTAAAATATTCCCATCTGCCACATAAACATGGGCACGGCTCTCGAAAGTTTATACCCTGCAGGGGTGTCCCAACTTAGCCCATCACAAGCTCTCACGGTCGACGAAGGATATCCCTTCTCCCGGGAAGACCCGATCAGTCTCGGAATCCCGGTTACAAGACATTTCGACAATGGTAAAACAAGACCAGCAAGCCGCCCGATGTGCCGACAAATCCTGACAGGAGTCGCACGTATCTCATTCTCAAGGCACACCGGATGGGCTAGATGTCGGGTTGGCATAGACCCTGGTTACCCAGGGGGCGCCGGACATCGCCCAGTTTGGACCAACACTCATAGGAGCACTGGCCCGGGGGTTTAAAATAAAGATGACCCTTGAGTCCGCGGAACCCAAGGGAAAAAGGCTTAGGTGGAAAATGTTAAAACCAAGGTTGGGCCTTGCTGGAGGAGTTTTATTCAAAGCGAACTGCAAAGGGGTTCCCATAACACCCAACCGCGTAAGGAACGCAAAAACAAGGAACATAACACCGGTATGACAGAAAGTAAGGCGGCAAGAGTGGAACAAAACACCAGGCAAAAGGCCTAGCCTTCCACCCTTTACCAAGTATATAGATGCATTAAATTAAATAAGAGATATTGTGATATCCCAACATATCCATGTTACAACATGGAATAAACTTCAACTTCACCTGCAACTAGCAACGCTATAAGAGGGGCTGAGCAAAAGCGGTAACATAGCCAAACAACGGTTTGCTAAGAACGTGGGTTAGGAGCTTGACATGGCAATATGGAAGGCATGATGTAACAAGTGGTAGGTAGCGCGACATAACGATAGACTGAACAACTAGCAAGCAAAGGTAGAAGTGATTTCGAGGGTATGGTCATCTTGCCTGCAAAGTTCTTAGAGTTGTCGAAAGCTTGATCCTCGTTAGCATACTCAACAGGTTCCTCGTTCAAGTACTTGTCTCCCGGCTCTAACCAAGGCAAGAACACAAGCAATGGAACAACAATCAATCACGATCCAATGCACAAGCAACATGATGCAATACATGGCATGATATGCAAGATATGATATGCAATGCATATGCGTGCTCCGGAAGGGAAAGAATGATCAAGGCATCAACTTGGCAAACCAAGTATGCCTCTGGAAAGATGAGTTGATTTCGGTTGAAATCGATATAAAGATCACCGGTAACGGATGCACAGTTTGCAAATAACAAGCAAAACAAGAATAACCAAAAACTGCGATTAACAGCAGGATGGCACATAGAATGCAACAAGAAACTAAGCTACTGCACTCCAACATAGCAACAAAGCATATGGCAGTGATGTACAAGAGATGCTTGACGAAACATGAACAATGAGCTATGGCTAAATCACACTAGAACAGGTTCAAACAAGCATGGCAAAAGTGCAAAAGATATAAGCTTCACAGACTTGGTGAAAATACTAACATGTCAAAAACAACATCGGGAAGCACTGTTTAGAGCAAGCAAACAACATGCTAAAGAACATATCATCGCAAACAAAAACATGGTATCATTCTACTAAATGCATAGATCAAAAGTCCCTTAGAGAACATTAGCCAAAAAGGCATAGAAGATATGATGGCACCCATGTAAACATTGCAAGTTTCATTAATGGTATCAGACTTGGCATAAAAACAGAGCATGGCATAAACAGATTCATGATAGCAAATTTGCGAGCTCATGCCACTCATCACAAAGCATTGCATGACAAAAAAAGCATACAAACGGTAATAAGACATGTTCATGAAGCTAAACATGGCAAGATCAAGTTGATAGGATGCATGTATCACTAGCAAAACACATGGCAATTTTGATTAACATGTTAACAATCTGCAACATTTTATAGTAAAAGTAGAACAAGAAAAAGACATGCTACAACACTCCATAATTGCAACCAGGGGCATGGAGGGATAGAGCATAACCACATGTTCGAAACATCCTTACTTAAGTATCTCAAAATAAGCATGGATCTCATGGTAGCATCAAGTTACATGGCATCAAAATAATAGCAGGAAAAAGACTTAGCAAAGTCCTAAGTCCCTGAAAACAGCAACATGACGGAGCCCAGTTTGCATGCTTGTTCTAGTCACCACACAGATCACAAAAATACAAGACTTGAACGTCTATAAAGATGGCATGTTGTAGTTCAAAAGACATGTAGACCTCACGCTCATAGAACGCACACATCAAATGCAACAAATATGAAAAATCACCATGATCTGATAAGTACCAGTAGTTAACATTTTATAGCACTCTTGCAACAACTAAAACGACATCATAATGGACAGTAACATGCATGGAAATACTTCTAACATGAAGAGCTCAATGAGACGAACATTTTGACATATCATATGCATGATTTGGAGCCAAAGTCATCGAGATAAGGCATGATGAAGTAGGCATGAACATAAAACAGAGATTCGGGACAGGCGATTTTACCCTCCGGATTCCAGATCTAGGGTTCCGGGCACGGTCACCGAGGTTCACCGGAGCAGAAGTGGACGGCGGCCGGAGAACTGGTCGGAGCGGGAGAGGACGACGGAGAGGCGCGGGGGTCGCTATAGAGGGAGCCCCCCGGAGTAGGACTGGCTGGATCCAGACACGGCAGGGCGGAGGCGGCGCCTATCGGTGGCGGAGAAGACAGGCGGCAGCAGATGCGGTCGCCGGCGAGCGGAGCTGGGCGGCTCGGGCAGCGCGTTGACCACCCGGATGGCGGCGAGAGGAGGCGTGGGCGGCGAAGGGAGTGGCCCCGCGCAGGGGCGGCGGTGCCGAACCGGGCTGGGAGGGCCTCCCGTGGACCCGGCGGGCTGCGGTGGCGGGGAAGATGCGGGCGACACGTGGCTATGCCTCACTGGTGCGCGGCGGCAGCGCGGGATGTTCGGCGGGGTTCGGACATGTCCGGTGGCGGCGGGGAAGATTTCTAGGGTTTCATCTACGTGAGAATTTCAGGGAGGGGCACATATTTATAGGTAGATGGAGGTAGGAGTGTCCAAATGAGGTGTGGTTTTCTCCCACACGATCGTGATCCGATGGCGGAGAACATGGATATGGTTTAGATGGGGTTATTGGGCTGTTTTGGAGGGGTGTTGGGCTGCAACACAAAAGGGCTTTTGCGGTTACCCGGTTAACCGTTGGGGTATCAAACGGGATCCAAATGGAACGAATTTTGACAGGCGGTCTACTGGTGGTGTACCAAGGCCACTTGACAAATCTCGGACCATTCTGAGAATGTATAACTCCCGCTAACGAAAAGAGACAAGAGGGGTGCGCCGGGTGCACGGGGAAGATGCTCGGATGCATGAGACAAACACGAATGCAAATGCGATGCACGTGATGACATGATATGAAATGCATGACATGAACAAAATGCAAAACAAAAGACAAAACCCAACCACGAAGGGAATCTCATAACTTAAAGCCGAAAATGGCAAGAGTTGGAGTTACAAATATGGCAAGTTACATCCGGGGTGTTGCAACACTCCACCACTACAAGAGGATCTCGTCCCGAGATCTAGGACTGAAAGAACTCCGAATGTTGGAAAGGGGGTGATCCTTGCGCCCCCAGGTGGCTTCTCGGTCGGAATGGTGTGACCACTTCACTATCGGGAATTTGATTAACTTGTTGCGAGTCTTGCACTCTGTTTCTTCAATAGTAGCAACGGGATGCTCATGATAAGACAGATCTTCTTGGAGATCAATCTCTTCGAAGTTGATAGTGCGCTCAGGAGTCCTGAAGCACTTGCGAAGCTGTGACACATGAAACACATCATGCACATTTGCAAAGTTGGACGGAAGCTCAAGTTGATAGGCGAGGTCTCCTCTTTTGCCAATGATCTTGAAAGGACCCACGTATCTAGGGGAAACCTTCCCTTTGATACCGAAGCGATGAGTACCTTTCATTGGAGAGACACGAAGGTAGACATGGTCTCTGATCTCGAAAGCCAACTCATGGTGCTTGTTATCATAGTAACTCTTCTGGCGCGATTGCAGGGATTTGAGATTTTCACGGATGACTTTACACATTTCTTCAGCTTCTGTGATTAAGTCGTTCCCAAGAAATTGGTGTTCACCAATCTCAGACCAATTAAGAGGAGTACGTCACTTTCTGCCATAGAGAATTTCAAATGGGGCCTTGCCTGAACTTGCTTGGAAGCTGTTGTTGTAGGAGAACTCGGCATATGGAAGACAATCCTCCCTCTTCATACAGAAGGGAATGACACAAGCCCTGAGCATATCTTCAAGGATTTGATTGACTCGCTCAACTTGGCCACTTGTTTGAGTGTGGAAAGCTGTGCTGAAGCGAATGTTGGTGCACATGGCCTTTTGGAAGGAGTCCCAGAACTTGGAGGTGAAAATGCTTCCACGATCAGAAGATATCACTTGCAGAATATCGTGCAAGGAGACAATCCTGGAGGAGTATAGCTCTGCCAACTGAGCTGCTGTGACAGATTCTTTGATTGGAAGGAAATGAGCCACTTTTGTAAGCTTGTCGATGACAACGAAAATAGCATCATTTCCATTCTTGGACTTGGGAAATCTAGTCACAAAGTCCATTTCGATATGGTCAAACTTACATTCTGGAATAGCAAGAGGTTGGAGGAGACCAGCTGGTCATTGGTGTTCTGCTTTCACTCTTTGGCAGACATCACATTCACTCACGAATTGAGCAATTTCTCGCTTCATTCGAGTCCACTAAAACGACTGCTTGAGTTCATGGTACATCTTCATACTTCCAGGATGAATGGATA
Source organism: Triticum aestivum (assembly GCF_018294505.1). Lineage (NCBI taxonomy): Eukaryota > Viridiplantae > Streptophyta > Magnoliopsida > Poales > Poaceae > Triticum > Triticum aestivum. Next base: position 288,839,673 of record NC_057797.1, on the reverse strand, counting down.
GAAGGGAATTGTGCACCTCGTTCATAATGACTTTGCTTAGATCACCTTTAGGAACCACAATCCGGTCCTCTAAGAATAGAGTGTCTTTGTCATCAATGCGATAGCACTTGTATTTGGCTTGGCTCTTGGCAATCCCATGTTTCACCTTCTTCACCATGGTATCAAGAAGTTGTGCCACACGAATTTGATCTTCCAAAATAGGATAGACTTGGAGGTTGGCAAGAAAGCCTTGAGGAACAACTTGGTGGTTCAGTTTGTGGAAAGCTTCACAAAGGTCCGGTTAGAAGGGCTTGAGAACTAAGCTATTGCAGTAAGCCTTCCTGCTCAAAGCATCTGCAATCACATTGGCCTTGTCTGGAGTATATTCAATACTCCGATTGTATTCTTGAATCATTTCGACCCATCGAGTCTGCCTGAGGTTGAGGTTGGGTTGAGTGAAGATGTATTTGAGGCTTTTATGATCTATGAAGATGTCCACTTTCCTTCCCAACAAGAGATGTCTCCACGTTAATAATCCATGAACAACTGCTGGCAACTCAAGATCGTGAGTGGGGTAGTTCCTTCCGTTGGGCTTCAACTGGCGAGAGGTATAAGCCACAACTTTCTTCTCTTGCATTAACACAACGCCGAGAGCTTGCAAGGAAGCATCACAGAAAACATCGAATGGCTTGGATTCATCATAAGGAGTCAAGACAGGAGTCGTGACCAGCTTCTCTTTGAGGGTGTTGAAAGCAATGTCACACTCACGCGTCCAGACATACTTGACATTCTTCTGGAGGAGGTTGGAAAGAGGCTTTGCAATCTTGGAGAAACTCTCAACGAATCTTCGACAATACCTTGCAAGCCCAAGAAAACTGCGGAACTGCTTGATATTCTAAGGAGGTTCCAATTCACAATTGCAGACACCTTCTTGGCATTAATAGCGATGCCCTTGGCGGAGATGATATGACCAAGGTAAAGAACTTTGTCAGTCCAGAACTCACACCTGGAAAACTTCGCATAGAGTTGATGCTCTCTGAGCTTGTCGAGCACCAATCTCAAATGCTTGGCATGATCCTCCTTATTCTTGGAGAAGACCAAAATATCATCAAGATACACCAGGACGAAATCATTTGTGTAAGGGTTGAAGATGAAGTTCATCATGTGTCAGGACCCCGATTCCAAGTCACATCGATCTAGCCAGTAACACTTCATATCACTTTGCGGCCTCACGCACGGTATTCCCACGGGCGTCGCCTTACCATGGCCCGAGACCGTTTGCGCCTTTTGGCTCACGTATATGATAGTGTCGCTAGCATCCATATGACAGGGAACCAGAGCCGACATGGCTAGTCGTGAACCCAAAGCGGCACCAACCTATGGGGACAGGCATACATGAATCACATCGAGCATGTCGGTCAGCAACGTGTGAATCCGGGCTGTAGCACTGGGCTAACAGGACTCCGGGAACCCGGGCTGTAGCAGACTAGGTAGGACTCCGGATGTCACCGCGTGACATTTCCCCGAAGGGACAGACACAGGAACAAAGTGAAACACATGCCGGCCAGTCAAGTGTCCTGAGCAGTAGTGCTGGGCTAACAGGACTCCGGTGAACCGGGCTGTAGCGGACTACTATGACTCATGGAAGCACTAGACTACATTTCCCCATAAGAGAGGCTGCCAAGGATAAACAACTAGATTGTCGGATCCCACACATACCAAGCATTTCAATCATACACACAATATGCTTGATATGTGTAAATACAACATGGCATGACAACATAACTCTACAACTCGAGTATTTATTCATTAGGCTCCGAGGAGCGAGATATTACAAACATGGGTCTCATGACCCAACAATCATAGCATACAAATCAAAGCACATGCGGAAGCTTAACATGTCTGAGTACAGACATCTACAAATGAAAAACGCTGAGAAATCTGACTATCTACCAGATCCTGCCGAGGGCACAAGATCATAGCTGAGGTATCAAGCTAAACGTCGAAGTCCACGAGAAACTACTAGCGAGACTGAAGTCTCTCTGCAAAACATAAACTAAGCAAACATGAGTACAAAAGTACTCAGCAAGACTTACATCAGAACTAGCTACATATGCATCGGTATCGACAGGGGGGGTGGAGTTTAACTGCAGCAAGCCAGCTTTGACTCGGTGGCTATCTTAAACTATGACTACAAGTAACTCTTTTGAGGTGGTGCACACGAGTCCACATATTCACCATATCAATACACCACTATGGATCCGCTCCCGTCTCCCTACGAGAACGCCATCCATAGCACTCACGCTTATCTTGCGCATTTTAGAGTATCCACTTTCACTTGTCTATGAACTGTTATAGGCAACCTAGAAGTCCTTTACTGCGGACACGGCTATTCGAATAGTTTGATACCCTGCAGGGGTATACTTCATCATACATGTTTCCACCACTTAGCGTCTGCACACAACATGTGCTCGGCAGACTTCAAGCGAAAGCCGACGTGGGTGTAGACCACGACCTGACTAACCGCATAAGTCTCTAGTCCAGGTTTATCGCCTATTCGGGTTCCATCCGCGAGGAGATCCGGCCGGAGTTTCGCTTACAGCCCCAAACGATGTGTGCAGGGTTCCCGAGACACCAAACGGGCGCCCGGTACACCGTACCATGGTGTATCTACCACATCATAGCCCCCCTAGGGTCAGCGCTACGCACGGCCGCCAACACATATCCTATAAACACCAGAAACTAGTTGCAACTCCTGGACAGAGGACGAGAGGGGTCAATAAGTCGAGCGGGGTCATATTTCAGGGCCCAATGTGTGGTAGTAGTTGTTTCATGGATCACAAACACAGAACTCAGTTCCTAAGGGTGGCTTCAATGAAACAACCCACCATGTACTCCTACATGGCCTCTCATCGATACCTTTACCAAATCGTGTTCACACACTTAGCTGACACACAGTAGGGCATGTTCACAACTTTCCAATTCATTGTCGATGAATCAGACCTGACACAACTCTAAGGAATAGCAGGCATGACAAGCAAACATGAATGAGTAGGCACAACAGGGCTCAAACAACTCCTACTCATGCTAGTGGGTTTCATCTATTTACTATGGCAATGACAGGTCATGCAAAGGAAAGGGGTTCAACTACCGCAGCATGTAACAGTTGAATCCTTGTTGTCCTAATGCATTAAAAGAGAGCAGGAGTGAGAGAGTGGGTTTGTATCGGAATGAACAAGGGGTTTTTGCTTGCCTGGCACTTCTGAAGATAGTATAGTTCTTCATCGGTGTCATCGAACTCATCGTCCGGATACGCCTATCGAGAGGGGACAAGCACCGGCAATAGAGAAGAACACAATCAATGCAAATGCGACAATATGATGCATGATCATGACATGGCAATACGCTATGATTTGAGCTAATGCAACTAAAACCAGATTAAATGAAGTTGGTTTAAACCAAAGACTCAAATTCAACTCCATATGTGATTATTTAAATGCCACTTATTTTATTTGACCTGATCAGCAGGCATAAGTTGTTCAAACATGCATGATAATTCCATAATCAGATTCTTTGGATTTTTTTGATCATTTTTCATATATAACTTATTTCATTTGGAGTTACGGTTGATTTACTATGAATTTTAGAAGTTTAGGCAATTTCCTGGAATTTCCTGTAAAAGAATAAATCCAGAAAAGAGTTATTGCGTCGGCATGACGTCACTGTGATGTCAGCGGTCAACAGGCTAGGTCCAGGTCAACCCTGACCAGTGGGACCCACTAGTCAGTGGTTAGTTAACTAACTAAATTTAGTTAGCGTTAAACTAATACTAATCCTAGTTTAGTTAGTGGCCTGGGGCCCACATGTCGGTGAGCCAGGGGAGGTCAAACCCCTGGTCAGCTGGGCCAAACTCGCCGGAGTTGACCCGCGTGTCGTTGCCGGCGACACCAGAGATGGCGGAGGGCGTCGGAAAAGCTCCTCCGGCGACCAAATTAGTGGCCGAGATGCTCTATGTGACGAGGAGACTCGTCTGCATCCCGTGGTGCTCACAGCAGCAGCTCTAGTGTCCTAAAATGATGGCGGCCGGAGCTCGGGTGTTCATGGAGACGGTGCTGTGGTGTGCAAACGAGTGCAGCGTGGCACTAGGGAGACTCTACGCGCGGCGGTGAGCATGTTGGGCGCACGCCCGGGACCAAATGGTCACTGGAACGTCACCGGCGACGAGCGCTGGCGGCGGCGCGTTTCAGCCGCGGTGGGGAACGGAGCTAGGGGACGAGGGCGAATGCTAAAGAAGAGGGGAAAAAGAGAGGAGCTCACGGCGGAGTCGATGAGCAGGTCAGTAGCTCGAGGGAGGCGTCGGAGCGAGCGGGGCGGCGAGAACGATCTCCGGTGGGCGCGGTGAAGATGAGCTCGAAGAATATGTTGCAGAGCTCCCGCGGTTGAACGGGTTGGCATAGACGATGCAGGAGTGGACGACGGTTCTTCTGGACACATTGACAGGACGAGGGGTGGACGGTGGCTGTGGCTACGGCGAGCGGCAGCGACGGTGGCGTTCGGCCATGCGTGTGAGAGAGAGACAGAGGGGAGGAGGAGCACGGGGAGAGTGAGAGAGAGCCGGAGGGGTTGTGTGGCGCCCTTAGCCAACTCCATGCGGTCTGCGGCAAGCAGGAGGTGGCGAGCTACGGGCGCGCGCGCGTCGGGCACATGCTCTGTGTCTGACTGGCGCGAGGTGGAAGATGCCTCTGCCCTGGTGGGCTGGGCCGGCCTACTGGGCCACCAGGTAAGGTTTTTGTCTTCCTGTACTTTTCTAATTATGTTCTGTTTTTCTATTTCTTCTGTAGTTTCAGGGCTTTATTAAAAATACTTAGGCACACTCAAAAATCATGAAACTTTCTCAAGCCCACTGTTTGGAATATATCCAATAGTAAACACTTAAGTTTATGATTATTTGGACATTTAAAATATTTTATAGCATTTAAAATGTCCAAATGAAAATAACATATGATTTAATCCAGTGACCTTATGATGTCCTAGAAAAGTGTGCACCATTTTTGTCAGAGGTTCCAGAACAAGGCAAAGATGATGAACATTTTTGAAGGGCAAATCAGGTTCATTCAAAATATTTTTATTTTGATCCTAATTGCATTTCATTTGGTGCTAGGGTTTGTCATCCCCATTTAAAATTTCAAACAAATAAAGACATGATGCATGGATGATTATAAAACTAATTGAAAACAAACTCTAGGGCTGTGACAACTCACCCCCACTAAACAGGAATCTCGTCTCGAGATTCAAGACGTGAGGTAAGGGAACGGAGGGGACACAAACTAACACGGTCTTCATGATCCAGGTTGCAGTTCATAAGAATGTTGACACGATCACCATCTTTGTCTCGATGTCTTACTCTGAGAACTCCAACTAACATGACAATGAGAGGAAAGGGAAAACTCCAGAAGGATCAATTTTCTCGAAGATCGATCAACTCAGGATCAACTCATGGAGTGAGACATTGAAACATCTCCCAAGTTGAGACACGAATCACACATTAGGAGTGATGGAAAGAGGTAGATAACAAGGTTCTACTGGGTAGGCAAAAATCTCACGCTGAAGAGGGTGGGGGCAAGATCTCAAGATAGCGATGAAATAATCGCCATGATTCCATAATGGGGCACCTTAGGGGAGGCGACTCGTATAATTATTCCCTTAAGTGGCAAAAAGAATTACTTTTGATATCTAGATCATTGAAACTCTTTATACCAGCCTAAGGCAATCACAATCGATCGTTTGGCGGAGTTCAAAGGAATGGCATATCCGGATTCGAATGGATGATGTGGACTACCTTGTTGAAGACAACGCGATGGATGATTTTGCTTATCATCGGAAATGGATGGGACCCATGGTAGTACCACTGTTGAAGATGATCACGACCAGGAATTACCGAGAAGGTAGTCCAAGATAGAATGGCACAATGGCGGTGCAAGCTGGGAACAAAATGCAAATGTTGGGAATGATTCTAGTAACTGGGGATAAACTCAACAGTAGAGAGTGATTCCACTGTTTGAATGGTTCTAGTATAATCGAGGAAACCGAGAGCACAACGACCCATGAGTAACAACTTCTAGAATAAGTTGCACTAAATCCTCATGGAGAAGATGGTCAAATAGCTCAATCAAGATACTACAACGATAGATCTTCCGGCTAGGTGTGTCGGACAGAACACCAACCTTGTCGGGACCTACATCATAAATCTTGGAATAGCTCCAACCATCATATTTGCTTGAGATTCAGATCTGGTTGGTAACAGGATATTTCAGACAACATGTCCGGCAAGTAAGTTTGCAACACAAAACGATGAGATGATGTTGCGAGATTCTCGGGAAATGGACTATGGTAGTAAGCTCCAAAACATGAGCTGGTTCTGCTAAACACATGTGAACATGTTGTCCCAGACAAGCATGACCACATAGTAGTCTTACAATGAAACACTACCGAGTCCTAGTTGGGAACCATCGTCGAGGATATCGGAGTCTTGTGCATGATCTAGAATTAACACAACAGACTCCTTTTCCTTGAGCAAATCAATCAGTGGCTTGGTGTGCTAGGGAATACATATGGAGTGGAGGTAATTAATCTACCAAACCATAGAATACATTCACACATGCATAACTGACTTGGGATGGTACCGGAGGAAACAAAAACAATCTTTCTCGAATTCATGGCGGCAACTTACACCTAATGCACGTGAACTTGGAGAAAATCACTTCTTTCATCCAAGCATAAGCTTCATTAACGGAACACGAAGGCATTGCTTACAAAGTTTTCAACACTAGGTTGATGTTCAACATGAATCATGGGGGGACAAAATGTTGCTGATGGGCTCAACAACAACTCATCAGAATTTCCATATCACTGGACTTCCACCATCATGTGAACATGGTGATAGCATTGGTCAGACCAAAAGATGTAATGGTGTATGCTCGAGGAATCAACCACGAGTAAGACAACATTACGAATATCGTTGGTTCTAACTTGATTTGACGATATCCCATACTCAAATCAATGTTTGGACAAGACAATAGGTTCAACAACTGATCACGAGGACCAATCGACGGAGATATCATCTTTTTTTTCAACACACACACACACACACACACACACAAAGGTATCCCTTAACATGAACTAAGTCAGACAAGCTTCTATCTTCCAACTCTCCAAGTTATTGTTCAGCTTAACCAACTAGCTCAGGGGTATTCAACACAGATTCTTGGAGAAGTTGTGGTTTACAAGAAACCAACTTGATCACGAGCTCAACATAACAGCCAGGGGACAACCAGGTAATACTTCCGAGAAGATCTTCGAAAAATCACAAGCCACTGATATGTTACTAGGCTCGAGAACAACCTTGCTTTTCAGGGCAAGATGATATGATCAAAAGAGTGAGGGATTGACATAATCCTAACTCATTGATCGAGGTGTGCACCAGGGAAGATGGACTAGGTAGCACGATTAATCTTACAATGGCGGTTCAATAACTAACACGCTAAGAATGAGAATATTGTCCATTTACTACCAAGCAACTAGTTGCTAGGAGTATTGATTTCACACATCACGATTCACTTGTCGGCATTCCGGTTGCGACAAGATGGAACCGAGGAATGAAAAAATGATGGCAAGAAGTATCACTGCGTCAAGAATTCATGAGAGATGGTGCAATTCTCATGACAATCCTGACATAAAAGGGGTAATACTCCAGGGTAGAACAGAGCAAAAACTGGGTTGGCATTTGATCTGCAGAACACAACTACTTGACCCAATCCTGGATATGGATGAGGTACTGGAGTTTGTTTCTCCTAGTCATCCTGAAATAGAATGGCTTAATGGACCACAAGAATAATAGGCATCGTTGGACGAATGCACGCATACCCTTGACTATCAATTGATATCCGAAGGTCAGGAAACAACTAAAGAGGGACAACTCAAAGGAACATATAACTTTCTGAGTTGTGGATGCATAGATTAACTTGTCGAACGAGTTCAACATATTTCTTCCGGATAACCCATGCAGAGAGGTAGGATTGGCAGAGTCACAAGTATAATGGAGAACTCATCAAGAGCACTCTAGTTTTGATCTTTTGGTTCAAAGAACTTCCGCCAAGGATGGTTCAGGGTATCTGGAAAAATGATATACCATGGACCTCAAGGACTATCACAAGGGTTACTAATTATCCTAAAGGAACTAGCAAGCACTATCAACATGAATTAAGTAAGGTGAATCTCGGGTTCAAAAACCCAGGAATAGAATACCTACTAACTAATAACATCACGGGATGCTTTCGAGAATGATGGCCAGAATCATCACACCGGGAACACAAAACATGTCTAGATTACTAGGTGACTCCCTAAACACCTAGGGTCATAATAATAGCTCCAACATATATGTCGAGGAGTAGAGTACCTCAACAGACCGCTAGTGTGCCTAATCTGGCCCAAAAGGACATCAGAAACGGGAAGAAGGGATTTGCAAATGCATCAGACTAGTTAGAGACCTGGGATGACTCGGACAGCATAACGACTGTAAATGCTCAAAACATTTGAGACATCCTGCAAAATGGTGGCATAACCACTCAACAACACAATATCAAGGTTCCGAGATCAACTGTCAACATACGGAAGTAGTAGGAACGGAACTGAGGCTTGAAACTATCAATTCTAAAAATCTATGGATTAGTAACACGTCATCCTGATAGATAGATAGATGAGAAGGCCTAGTTCTTAATCCCTATAGAAAAGAAGAGGTTGACTTAGATCAAAAGGGCATAGGGTAAAGGAGTAAAAAGAGCCTTACGTTCCCTTCCACAATCAATTCCCTTACATAACTAAAGCATTTCTAGACTCGACTTCGACCAGTTTGGCTTGGTAATCCTACAGGCAGTCAGGCTCTGATACCCAAGCTGTCAGGACCCCGATTCCAAGTCACATCGATCTAGCCGGTAACACTTCATATCACTTTGCGGCCTCACGCACAGTATTCCCACGGGTGTCGCCTTACCATGGCCTAAGATCGTTTGCGCCTTTTGGCTCATGTATATGATAGTGTCGCTAGCATCCATATGACAGGGAACCCGAGCCGACATGGCTAGTCATGAACCCAAAGCGGCACCAACCTATGGGGACAGGCATACATGAATCACATCGAGCATGTCGGTCAGCAGCGTGTGAATCCGGGCTATAGCACTGGGCTAACAGGACTCCGGGAACCCGGGCTGTAGCAGGCTAGGCAGGACTCCGAATGTCATCGTGTGACATTTCCCCGAAGGGACAGACATAGGAACGAAGTGAAACACATGCTGGCCAGTCAAGTGTCCTGAGCAGTAGTGCTGGGCTAACAGGACTCCGATGAACCAGGCTGTAGCGGACTACTATGGCTCATGGAAGCACTAGACTACATTTCCCCATAAGAGAGGCTGCCAAGGATAAACAATTAGATTGTCGGATCCCACACATACCAAGCATTTCAATCATACACACAATATGCTCGATATGTGTAAATACAACATGGCATCACAACATAACTCTACAACTCAAGTATTTATTCATTAGGCTCCGAGGAGCAAGATATTACAAACATGGGTCTCATGACCCAACAATCATAGCATACAAATCAAAGCACATGCGGAAGCTTAACATGTCTAAGTACAGACATCTACAAATGAAAAAGGCTGAGAAGTCTGACTATCTACCAGATCCTACCGAGGGAACAAGATTGTAGCTGAGGTATCAAGCTAAACGTCGAAGTCCACGCGAAACTACTAGCAAGACTGAAGTCTCTCTGCAAAATATAAATTAAGCAAACATGAGTACAAAAGTACTCAGCAAGACTTACATCAGAACTAGCTACATATGCATCGGTATCAACAGGGGGGTGGTGGAGTTTAACTGCAGCAAGCCAGCTTTGACTCGGTGGCTATCTTAAACTACGACTGCAAGTAACTCTTTTGAGGTGGCGCACACGAGTCCACATATTCACCATATCAATACACCACTATGGATCCGCTCCCATCTCCCTACGAGAACGCCATCCATAGCACTCACGCTTATCTTGTGCATTTTAGAGTATCCATTTTCACTTGTCCATGAACTGTTATAGGCAACCCAGAAGTCCTTTACCGCGGACACGGTTATTCGAATAGTTTGATACCCTGCAGGGGTGTACTTCATCACACATGTTTCTACCACTTAGCGTCTGCACATGACATGTGCTCGGCAGACTTCAAGCGAAAGCCGACGTGGGTGTAGACCACGACCTAACTAACCGCACAAGTCTCTAGTCCAGGTTTATCGCCTATTCAGGTTCCATCAGCGAGGAGATCCGGCCGGAGTTTCGCTCACAGCCCCAAACGATGTGTGCAGGGTTCCCGAGACACCAAACGGGCGCCCGGTACACCGTGCCATGGTGTATCTACTGCATCATAGCCCACCCCTAGGGTCAGCGCTACGCACGGCCGCCAACACATATCCTATAAACATCAGAAACTAGTTGCAACTCCTGGACAGAGGACGAGAGGGGTCAGTAAGTCGAGCGGGGTCATATTTCAGGGCCCAATGTGTGGTAGTAGCTGTTTCATGGATCAAAAACACAGAACTCAGTTGCTAAGGACGGCTTCAATGAAACAACCCACCATGTACTCCTACATGGCCTCTCATCGATACCTTTACCAAATCGTGTTCACACACTTAGCTCACACATAGTAGGGCATGTTCACAACTTTCCAATTCATTCCCGATGAATCAGACCTGACACAACTCCAAGCAATAGCAGGAATGACAAGCAAACATGAATGAGTAGGCACATCAGGGCTCAAACAACTCCTACTCATGCTAGTGGGTTTCATCTATTTACTGTGGCAATCACAGGTCATGCAAAGGAAAGGGGTTCAACTACCGCAACATGTAACAGTTGAATCGTTGTTGTCCTAATGCATTAAAAGAGAGCAGGGGCGAGAGAGTGGGTTTGTATCGGAATGAACAAGGGGGTTTTGCTTGCCCGGCACTTCTGAAGATAGTATAGTTCTTCATCGGTGTCATCGAACTCATCGTTGGGATATGCCTACTGAGAGGGGACCAGCACCGACAATAGAGAATAACACAATCAATGCAAATGCGACAATATGATGCATGATCATGACATGGAAATATGCTATGATTTGAGCTAATGCAACTAAAACCAGATTAAATGAAGTTGGTTTGAACCAAAGACTCAAATTCAACTCCATATGTGATTATTTAAATGCCACTTATTTGATTTGACCTGATCAGCAGGTATAAGTTGTTCAAACATGCATGATAATGCCATAATCAGATTCTTTGGATTTTTTTGATCATTTTTCATATATAACTTATTTCATTTGGAGTTACGGTTGATTTACTATGAATTTTAGAAGTTTAGGCAATTTCCTAGAATTTCCTGTAAAAGAATAAATCCAGAAAAGAGTTATTGCGTTGGCATGACGTCACTGTGATGTCAGCGGTCAACGGGCACGGTCCAGGTCAACGCTGACCAGTGGGACCCACCGGTCAGTGGTTAGTTAACTAAGTAAATTTAGTTAGCGTTAAACTAATACTAATCCTAGTTTAGTTAGTGGCCTGGGACCCACTTGTCAGTGAGCCAGGGGAGGTCAACCCCCTGGTCAGCTGGGTCAAACTCGCCGGAGTTGACCCGCGTGTCGTCGCCGGCGACACCAGAGATGGCGAAGGGCGTCGGAAAAGCTCCTCCGTCGACCAAATTAGCGGCCGAGATGCTTAATGTGACGAGGAGACTCATCCGCGTCCCGTGCTGCTCACAGCAGCAGCTCTAGTGTCCTAAAACGACGGCGGCGTCTACTTGCGCGGCGGCCGGATCTCGGGTGTTCGCGGAGACGGCACTACGGTGTGCAAACAAGTGCAGTGTGGCACTGGGGAGACTCTACGCACGGCGGTGAGCATGTTGGGCGCACACCCGGGACCAAATGGTCACCGGAACCTCACCGGCGACGAGCGCAGGCGGCGGCGCGTTTCGTCCGCGGTGGGGAACGGAGCTAGGGGACGAGGGCGAACGCTAAAGAAGAGGGGAAAAAGAGAGGAGCTCACGACGGAGTTGATGAGCAGGTCAGTAGCTCGAGGGAGGCGTCGGAGCGAGCGGGGCGGTGAGAACGATCTCCAGCAGGCACGGTGAAGATGAGCTCGAAGACGACATTGCAGAGCTCCCGTGGTTGAACGGGTTGGCGTAGATGATGCAGGAGTGGATGACGGTTCTTTTGGACGCATCGACAGGACGAGGGGTGGACGATGGCTGTGGCTACGGCGAGCGGCAGCAACGGTGGCGTTCGGCCATGCGCGTGAGAGAGAGACAGAGGGGAGGAGGAGCACGGGGAGAGTGAGAGAGAGCCGGAGGGGTTGCGTGGCACCCTTAGCCAACTCCAAGCGGTCGGCGAGAAGCAGGAGGTGGCGAGGTACGGACGCGCGGGCGTCAGGCACGCTCTGCGTCCGACTGGCGCGAGGTGGAAGACGCCTCTGCCCCTGGTGGGCTGGGCCGGCCTACTGGGCCGCCAGGTAAGGTTTTTGTCTTCCCGTGCTTTTCTAATTATGTTCTGTTTTTCTATTTCTTCTATAGTTTCAGTGCTTTATTAAAAATACTTAGGCACACTCAAAAATCATGAAACTTTCTCAAGCCCACTGTTTGGAATATATCCAACAGTAAACACTTAAGTTTATGATTATTTGGACATTTAAAATATTGTATAGCATTTAAAATGTCCAAATGCAAATAACATATGATTTAATCCAGTGACCTTATGATGTCCTAGAAAAGTGTGCACCATTTTTGTCAGAGGTTCCAGACCAAGGCAAAGATGATGAACATTTTTTAAGGGTAAATCAGGTTCATTGAAAATATTTTTATTTTGATCCTAATTTCATTTCATTTGGTGCTAGGGTTTGTCATCCCCATTTCAAATTTCAAACAAATAAAGACATGATGCATGGATGATTATGAAACTAATTGCAAACAAACTCTAGGGCTGTGACATCATGCGAGAGAACATCGAAGGAGCATTGACAAGGCCGAAAGACATGACATTGTATTCATAAGAACCATACCTTGTTCTGAATGTTGTCTTGGGAATATCTTGTTCACAAATGTGAATCTGATGATAACCCATACACAGGTCATGCTTGGAGAATACTTTAGCACTTTAAGTTGCTCAAAAAGCTCATTGATGTTGGGAAGTGGATACTTGTTCTTTATTGTCTTCTTGTTCAATGGATGGTAGTCGACGCAGAGTCGGTCCATTCAATCCTTCTTCCGGACAAAAAGAACACCACAACCCCATGGAGATGAACTCGGTCTGATCAGACCCATATGCTCTTGTTCATCGAGTTGTTTCTTCAATTCCTTCAACTCCTCTGGTCCAAGCTTGTAAGGACGCTTCCAAACAGGTTCCATACTAGGCTCAAGATCGATAAGGAATTCAATTGGCCGGTGAGGAGGCATTCCTGGAAGCTCTTCTGGAAAGACGTCTTGGTATTCACAAACGACTGGAATCTGATAGATGGCATTCAACTCGCCCTTCTCATTGAGAGAAAAGAGTCGAATGGTTTCGTCACGAGCGACATAGATGATCACATCCTCAGAAGAGTGTGTCAATTAAATCTTCCTGGCAGCACAATCAAGCTGAGCCTTATGCTTAGATAGCCAATCCATGCCGAGAATTAGATTAATATCCAAGTCACCAAGAACAATTGGAGAAGACAGAAATTTATAGTTTCCCATCTTGATAGAAACATCCCGAACCATGGAGCTTGTGTTCATGAATTTACCCGGAGTGTCAACTGACACCTGTCTAGGCAAATCTTGGAAAACCAACTCATGCTTAGATGCAAAAGGTCTTAAAAAGAAACAATGCGATGCACCACGACCGAATAAGACTTTTGCAGGAAAGTCATTAACACGAAGGTTACCCATGATCACTTCTGAAGAATCCTCTGCCTGAGCTGCGTTCATCATGTTCACCTTTGCAGACTTGGAATTATGCTTGACCACTGCATTGCTGGAAGATCTCACAGGAGGAGGCTGAAGGCGCCTTTGGTTGAAGCACTTGTTTGCATAGTGCCCTTTTTGCTAACACTTGTTGCAAGTAACCCTGAGAGCGGACGATGATATGGAGCACTTGACCTTGGAGCTTGAGACTGAGCTTTGTTCTGATGGACTGGACTGGGTGGGTGGGAAGATCCATTGCCACCTTTTGCTCTTCTGCTGGTAAAGCTGACGAAATGGAGGAGGAGGCAACCAGAACTTCTGTTGCTTAGCTGTCACTTGTGATGAAGAAGAAGATTGAACTGCATCCCTGACTCTCTTCTTAGATGCCTCACACTTGAGCTGAGTGGCTTCTTGCTTTAGTGCCATGTTATAGAATTCATCGAACTTAGTCAGCTCAAGAAGCACGAGAGCTAACTACCGATCTTCTCCAAGGCCACCTCTGAATTGATAGATCATACTCTTTTCGTTAGGAACGTCTTCTTTAGTGAAGCGAGAAAGTTTCTGAAACTGGATATTGTATTGATACACGGACATGCTGCCTTGCTTGAGATTGCGGAACTCTTCACGCTTGCTCTCAGCAACACTTGGTGGGATGTGATGAGCTTTGAAGTCTCGGCGGAAATCATCCCAGGTAATCACACAACCTCCTCTGGAATCTCTGTATTGTTGATACCACTCAGCAGCTTCGTCCTTGAGTTGAAACAAAGTTAACTTGACAAAGTCCTCGGGTCTGACATTGCCACATTTGAAATGCTTGCAGATGTCCACAAGCCAATTTCAGCGTCTGTGGCTTTGACACATTTACTGAAAGACTTCGGCCAGTTTGCGAGGAACTGGTTGAGGGTAGCAAACTGAGGGTGATTTTTTCCCTGGCCTTGATTTCCTTGGTTGCCTTGACCTTGGTTGCGCTCTTGCAGGAGTTGCAAAAGCATCTGAGTGTTAGCATTGGTGGCTGCCATGACAGCTTGCCATGCCTCCGGATGTGGAGGTGGTGGCGGAGGGTTCGACTGATCCCCATCATTGCGGTCCGGATTCTGACGCGTTGGAGAAGCCATCCTGAAGAGGGTGACATCCCTTAGAATCTTGAAAGACAGATATTCAAGCTGAATCAATGGATAGAAATTGCTACATATAGTCTTCACAATAATCATTAGAACAAGGATGAATGAAAAAATTCCAAAATAAATCATCACACGTCCATAAGGGTGATAATCCTCTTAGATAATGGTAGATGAATGACGCAAAAAGGTACGAATATGAGAAAATAAGTGGTAAGGATTGCCCGATCACAAAAAATATCTGCGGGAAGAAATACTAGAGCTACTTGAATTCTCACCTATAAAACTCCCGAAATTTTCTGGTTATGCAATCAGGCGTTGGGATACAGGGGAAGCAAAGTATATCACCCAAACTAACAATTCCTACATCCAGTTGTATACATCCTTCAACACATAACCAAGAAACCTTCAGAAATCATGTACCCCAACCTTCAAAAAGCATCCGTTATACGAGTTATGGCAATACTCCCGAAGTCCTGCCCCAGTACTGGGTGGCGTCGAGGTTATCTCACCAACAACTACATAAAAGAGATTTTTGATGTCGGCGAACTCAGGTATTCCAGAACTGCAACAATAAAATTGCGATGACAACACCTTGGAGCTCAACTCTCCGGAGCACTGCCACAACCCCTAAATATCAGGAGGCACCAAGAACAATGTTCTCATCACAAGACTATCAGAACGATTCCAAGATACCCCCATGATCCTAAAAAAAACATGAAATTTGAGGAGAGGAGAGTCAAAACTTCTATGTTAGGAGGCTTCACCAGAGCGACAAAGGGACTGAGGAGTAAAAAGAATCCTACTCTCCGATATATATAATTCGAAGACTGAAAAGATTTTGTTTTAGACTCAACAACGTCAGCGATTCGATCAAGAAGGGGGCTCCTAAGTCGGGGATGGCTCTGATTACCAACTTCTAACACCCACAATGTGGCTATATCTCCCACGTGTCGGGCACGACTTAGAGGCATAGCCGCATGGTAGTTTTGTCGCAAGAGGGGTAATCTTCACACTATCCCATGTACTGAATAGAAAGGGATAACGAGTTGGCTTACAATCGCCATTTCACACAATACATAAATAATCCATACATCATCCAAATACTCTCAAAGACCGACTACGGTCAAAACCAACAGAAAAGGAAGATAAACCCCAAGAGCTAGATCCCCGATCGTCCCAACTGGTCTCCACTATTGATCATCAGGAAACAAAACGTAGTAATGACCCAGATCCTCGTCGAACTCCCGCTTGAGTTCGGAAGCATCACCTGCACTGATATCCTCGGCACCTGCAACTGGTTGGAAGTATCCGTGAGTCTCAGCAATATCACACCCGTGAGATCAAGACTATTTAAGCTTATGGGTAGGAGAAGGTAGTGAGGTGGAGCTGCAGTAAGCACTAAGCATATATGGTAGCTAACATACGCAAATAAGAGCGAGAAAAGAAGCAACGCAATGGTCGAGAAGCTAGAAGTGATCATGAAATGATCCTAAAACTACTTACGTTCAAGCCTAACAAAAGAACATGTTCAATTCCCGGACTCCGCCGAAAAGAGACCATCATGGCTACGCACGCATTTGATTCATTTTAATTAAGTCAAGTGTCAAGTTATCTACAACCGGATATTAACAAATTCCCACCTTCCACCTAACCGCGGACACAACTCTTGAAAGTTTATACCCTGTAGGGTTGTGCCAACTTAGCCCATCATAAGATCTCACGGTCAACGAAGGATATTCCTTCTCCCGAGAAGACCCGATCAGTCTCGGAATCCCGGTTACAAGACATTTCGACAATGGTAAAACAAGACCAGCAAAGCCGCCCGATGTGCCGACAAATCCCGATAGGAGTCGCACGTATCTCGTTCTGAGGGCACACTGGATGGGCCAGACATCGGGTTGGCATAGACCCTGGTTGCCCAGGGGGCGCCGGACATCGCCTAGTTTGGACCAACACTCAAAGGAGCACTGGCCCGGGGGTTTAAAATAAAGATGATCGTTGAGTCCATGGAACCCAAGGGAAAAAGGCTTAGGTGGCAAATGTTAAAACCAAGGTTGGGCCTTGCTGAATGATTTTTATTCAAAGCAAACTGTCAAGGGGTTCCCATAACAGCCAACCGCGTAAGGAATGCAAAAACAAGGAACATAACACCGGTATGACAGAAACTAAGGCGGCAAGAGTGGAACAAAACACCAGGCAAATGGCCGAGCCTTCCACCCTTTACCAAGTATATAGATGCATTAAATTAAATGAGAGATATTGTGATATCCCAACATATCCATGTTCCAACATGGAACAAAGTTAAACTTCACCTACAACTAGCAACGCTATAAGAGGGGCTGAGCAAAAGCGGTAACATAGCCAAACAACGGTTTGCTAGGAAGGTGGGTTAGAGGCTTGACATGGCATTATGGGAGGCATGATGTAACAAGTGGTAGGTAGCGTGACATAACGATCGAGCGAATAACTAGCCAAACAACTGAAATCATCTCATCTTGCCTACAAAGTTCTTAGAGTTGTCGAAAGCTTGATCCTTGTTAGCATACTCAACAGGTTCCTCGTTCATGTACTCATCTCCCGGCTCTACCCAAGGCAAGAACACAAGCAATGGAACAACAATCAATCACGGTGCAATGCACAAACAACATGATGCAATACATGGCATGATATGCAAGATATGATTTGCAATGCATATGCGTGCTCCGGAAGGGAAAAAATGACCAAGGCATTAACTTGGAAAACCAAGTATGCCGCTGGAAAGATGAGATGATTTCGGTTGAAATCGATATAAAGATCACCGGAAACGGTTGCACGGTTTGAAAATGACAAGCAAAACAAGAATGACGCAAAACTGCGAGTAACATCACGATGGCACTTAGAATGCAACAAGAAACTAAGCTACTGCACTCCACCATAGCAACAAAGCATATGGCAGTGATGTACAAGAGATGCTTGACAAAAGATGAACACTGAGCTACAGCTAAATCACAATAGAACAGGTCCAAACAAGCATGGCAAAAGTGCAAAAGATATCAGCTTCACAGACTTGGTGAAAATACTAACATGTCAAAAACAACATTAGGAAGCACTGTTTAGAGCAAGCAAACAACATGCTACAGGAACATATAATAGAAAACAAAAGCACGACATGATTCTACTAAATGCATAGAACAAAAGTCCCTTACTGAACATAGCAAGTTTCATTAATGGTTTTAGACTTCGCATAAAAACAGAGCATGACATAAACAGATTCATGATAGCAACTTTGCGAGCTCATGCCACTCATCACAAAGCATTGCATGACAAAAAAAGCATACCAATAGTAATAATACATGTTCATGAAGCTAAACACGCAAGATAAAGTTGATAGGATGCATGGATCACTAGCAAAACATATGGCAATTTTGACTAACATGTAAACAATCTGTCAGGAACATTTTATAGTAAACGTAGAGCAATAAAAATACATGCTAGAGCACTCCATAATTGCAAATAGGGGCATGGATGGATAGAGCATAACCACATGTTCAAAACATCCTTACTGAAGTATCTCAAAATAAGCATGGATCTCACGGTAGCATCAAGTTTATATGGCATCAAAATAATAGCAGGAAAAAGACTTGGCAAAATCCTAAGTCCCTGAAAACAGCAACATCACGGAGCCTAGTTTGCATGCTTGTTCGAGTCACCACATAGATCACAAAAATACAAGACTTGCACCTCTTTAACAATGGCATGTTGTAGTTCAAAACACATGTAGACCTCATGCTCATAGAATGTACACATCAAATGCAACAAAAATGACAAATCACCATGACCTGATAACTACTAGCAGTTAACATTTTATAGCACTCTTGCAACAATGAAAATGGGATCATAATGGAGAGTAACATGAAGAGCTCAATGGGACGAAAATTTTGACATATCATATGCATGATTTGGAGCCACGGTCATCGAGATAGGGCATGATGAAGTAGGCTTGAACATAAACAAATATTCGGGACTTCAGCGATTTTACCCTCCGGATTCCAGATCTAGGGTTCCGGGCACGGTCGTCGAGGTTCACCGGAGCAGAAGTGGACGGCGGCCGGAGAACTTGTCGGAGAGGGAGAGGACGACGGAGAGGCGCGGGGGTCCCTGGAGAGGGAGCCCGCCGGAGTAGGACCGGCCGGATCCGGGCACGGCGGCGGCGGACGCGGCAGGGCGGAGGCGGCACTGGTCGGTGGCGGAGAAGACAGGCTGCGGCGGACGCGGTCACCAGCGAGTGGAGCTGGGCGGCTCGGGCGGCGCGTTGACCACACGGATGGCGGTGAGAGGAGGCACGGGCGACGAAGGGAGTGGGCTCGCGCGGGGGTGGCGGCGCCGAACCGGGTCGGGAGGGCCTCCCGCAGGCCCGGTGGGCTACCGTGGCGGGGAAGACGCGGGCGACACATGGCGACGCCTCACTGGTGTGTGGCGGCGGCACGGGACGTCCGGCGGGAGTCGGACATGTCCGGTGGCGGCGGGGAAGATTTCTAGGGTTTCATTTGCGCGAGAATTCCGAGGAGGAGCTCATATTTATAGGTAGATGGAGGTAGGAGTGTCCAAATGAGGTGCGGCTTGTGCCCACACAATCATGATCCGACGGCGGAGAAAATGGAGATGTTTTAGATGAGTTATCGGGCTATTTGGAGGAGTGTTGGGCTGCAACACAAAAGGGCTTTTGCGGTTACCCGGTTAACCGTTGGGGTATCAAACGGGCTCCAAGTGGAACGAAATTTGACAGGCGGTCTACCGGTGGTGTACCAAGGCCACTTGACAAATCTCGGCCCATTCCGAGAACGTATATCTCCCGCTCACGAAAAGAGACAAGAGGGGTGTGCCGGGTGCATGTAGGAGTGTCGGATTGCGAAACGGACAATGAGGAAAATGGTCGGATGCATTAGACGAACACGAATGCAAATGTGATGCACATGATGACATGATATGAATTGCATGACATGAACAAAATGCAAAACAAAAGATAAAACCCAGCCACGAAGGGAATCTCATAACTTAAAGCCGAAAATGGCAAGAGTCGGAGTTACAAATATGGCAAGTTACATCCGGGGTGTTATAGATGTCTCTTACCGATTTACCACTATCGTTTTGGGGTTTTGCATTAGAGACAGCTGTATTCACGTTAAATAGGGCACCATCTAAATCCGTTGAGACGACACTGTATGAACTGAGGTTTGGCAAGAAACCTAAGCTGTCGTTTCTTAAAGTGTGGGGTTGTGATGCTTATGTGAAAAAGCTTCAGCCTGATAAGCTCGACCCAAATCGGAGAAGTGCGCCTTCATAGGATACCCAAAAGAAACTGTTGGGTACACCTTCTATCACAAAGCCGAAGGCACGAACTTTGTTGCTAGCAATGGATACTTTCTAGAGAAGGAGTTTCTCTCGAAAGAAGTGAGTGGGAGGGAACTAGAACTTGATGACGTAATTGTACCTTCTCTCGAATTGGAAAGTAGCTCATCGCAGAAATCAGCTCCAGTGATGCCTACACCAACTACAGAGGAAGCTAATGATAATGATCATGATACTTCAGATCAAGTTACTACTGAACCTCGTTGGTTAACCAGAGCATGTTCTGCACCTGAGTGGTATGATAATCCTATTATGTAAGTCATGTTACAAGACCATGATGAACCTACGAAATATGAGGAAGTGATGATGAGCCCGGATTCTGATAAATGGCTTGAGGCCATGAAATCTGAGATAAGATCGATGTATGAGAACAAAGTGTGGACTTTGGTTGACTTGCCCGATGATTAGCGAGCCATAGAGAATAAATGGATCTTCAAGAATGTCGGATTTCGGGTTCCGCAAACCCTTGAGAGGTTTTAACTCTAGGGTGCGTGCGAAGAACTCAACCTCCCCAGTCTGCCTACTCGCCAATCTCATGGCCTAGCTCGATGAACTGGAAGGAAATGGGACACGACAGTTTACGCAGTTTCGGGCCCCTTGCGGTGTAAAACCCTATTCCTGATTTGTGGTGGATTGGCCTCAAGGGGCTGAAGATGAACTAGTACAGTGGGAGAACAACCTTAGGAGGAGTTTTCTTGGGCTCGAGTGAGCTGGTGAGTGTGAGGATGGAATGGATCTGATCCGGTCTCTCCCCCTCCTATGGTAGTGGCTACGTCCTATTTATAGTGGCCTTGGTCCCCTTCCCAAATGAAGGCGGGAAGGGATTACACAACGACCAAATTCGAAGGGGGACAACTAGTACATGCTATCCTAACAAGAGTAGTCTTCGCCTACAAAAGCCTCTGGTCGTGATGCTGTGGTGGGCTCGGCGATGACCTTCGTCCTGCCGTCCTGGCGGTCTTGGTCTTGTTTCACCGGAATGGCAACCTTTGGCTGATTCCTCGGGACTCCAAGCCTGCGCTTGCCTCTTTAGTACCAAAGAGGAAACTGTTGTATTGCGCCCACTGGCGCCCTCCTGGCCTTGGTCGTCATGGCTCACATCATCCGATGCTCACGTGGTGAGGCTTGCATAGGAATCTCCGCTCCTCAGTAGCCAGCCTGAGGAGGCTGCTCCATGTGGAGGTCTTTCTGGTGTCCTCCTTGCGAGGCCTGGCCCCTCGTGAGGGTCTTGAGTTGTTGATGCTGAAGCTGGGCCATACCAGGCCGTTGATGAAGCCACGCCGTGGGCCGCAGGCAGGAAAGTTTGGGAATCCCCATTCCCAGAACGCCGACAGTAGCCCGTGAGCCCAAGGCGCGCTCGGACTTGGCTTCGAGGAGAAGCCAAAGGGCAAGTGTGGAGCACCGCAGCCCTAACCACATGTGGCCTTGGCCAACGCCTGGCTCTTGATGGGACGTGGGCGTCTCCGCTTCCCCACGCTGCCTTGGCAACTATTATGGGCTGACAAAAAGGCTGGTGCTTTGTGCAGAGCCTTCATTGCCCTTACTTCGCCTTGCTCCAGATCCCCTTCTCCCATTTCTCAGAAAACCTCTTGATCTGCCGAATCTCTTCCCCAAGCTCGCGACCGATGGCCACCGACAAGGCGATTTCTTCGGCCCCGGCTACGCGCCCGGCATCTTGGTTCGAGCCGGACCTAAGCGCGTCCACCATCGCTGACGAGAAGCACATCGCCGTTGTGCAACCGCTGACCACATGCAGTGGCAGTGAGGGGGGAGATACGGTGCTCCGGGTCGGCTCCGCCAAGTCGGAAGCCTTGGGTGAGACCTTTTACCCCTTCTTCCTGCACAGCATCTTTGATGGGTTGTTCCCCCTTTCTCAAGTTTATTCTACACCATCCTCCACCATTACGGGCTCCACGCCCTCCATCTTCATCCCAACTCCAACCTTCTCCTGTCGATCTTCGCCTTCTACTGCGAGGCGTTCGTGGGGGTGATGCCCTCCGTTACGCTGTTCCGCCACTTCTACCTCCGGACAAGCAGTGGCCAGTGCTCTAGGTGCACCAGCGTCATCGTGGCCGACAGTAGGAACGTGATCTCATGGACCGGGAAGAAAGTGGAGGACTTCTGAAACAAGTGGGTCTTCTTGGACGCCAAGTGCTCCCATGCTCGGCTGGAGCTGCCGAGCGCGCTGCCCATGTCCCTAGATGGATTGGCTCACGAGAAGCTCACCGACCCCCAAGTGAAGCAGTTGCTGGAGAGGATGACGGTCGACCTGAAGGCGGAGAAGCTGACGGGGGCCATGATCGTCAAGGAGTTCCTGACGCAGCGCCTGGCTCCGCTCTAGGCGCGCTCACTTCCCCTATGGAGCTTCAAGGGCACAGAAGTCGTCCTTCGGTTGCGCCCAGACAACTTGTCCGACGAGGAGCTCAGCAAGGTCGTGCGCACCTTGCTCGGGGAGGACCAGGGTGGCCCCCGGACACCCAGCTTCTGTTGTACTGCTGCACTGATGGACAGAAGGTCGCCGCTGCCATGCCCACCTTCAATGAGCAGGGGTTCATGCCGCTAAAACCTTCCCTGCCCCCCCCCCCCCGGGCTCCCCAGTGCCGATATCCTCCGGCAAGCCCGAGGGGGAGGAGAGGTCGGACTCAGAGGCGACCTTGGAGGAGGTGGGAGAGAACTCTCCTCCGCGGTAGAGCACACTCCTCTGTGCCTTCTCCGATGACATTGACGCCAGCGAGCACCTTGTCAGGGAGTCGCCGCGCTCCACCGGGGTCACCACGAGGTCCGGGGCACCCCCAGAAGAGGCTGAGGTAGGGGGGCCCGAAGGACAGGTTGGCGTTGCTTCCCCAAGGCGGTGGCTCTGCCTCGTCGCCGGCTACCACCGCAAAGCTGGCCACGCACTCGTCTGCCCTTGAGAGCTCTGTGGGGCCCGTGCCCAGGAAGCCAACGGGCGCCGCGCTCCTGGGTAGGAAGAGGGACTACATCGCCGAGGACTGCTACCTCTTGAGCATGCGCTGGTTTTTCCTTGAAGAGGGAATGGTGATGCAGCAAAGTAGCGTAAGTATTTCCCTCAGTTTTTGAGAACCAAGGTATCAATCCAGTAGGAGACTACATGCAAGTCGCCTAGTACCTGCACAAACAATCAAGAACCTTGCAACCAACGCGATAAAGGGGTTGTCAATCCCTTCATAGCCACTTGCAAAAGAGTGAGATCTGATAAAGATAATAAGATAAATATTTTTGCTATTTTGTTGTATAGTTTGGAAAGTAAATATTGCAAAATAAATAGTAAACTAGAATTATAGATCGGAAACTTATATGATGTAAAGTAGACCCGAGGGCCATAGGTTTCACTAGTGGCTTCTCTCATGATAGCATGTATTAGAGTGGGTGAACAAAATACTACCGAGCAATTGATAGAAAATCGCATAGTTATGAGAATATCTAGGCATGATCATGAACATAGGCATCACGTCCATGTCAAGTAGACGGAGACGATTATGCATCTACTACTATTACTCCACACATCGACCGCTATCCAGCATGCATCTAGAGTATTAAGTTCATAATAATAGAGTAACGCATTAGACAAGATGACATGATGTAGAGGGACGAACTCAAGCAATATGATATAAACCCCATCTTTTTATCCTAGATGGCAACAATACAATAGATGCCTTGCTGCCCCTGCTGTCACTGGGAAAGGACACCGCAAGAATGAACCCAAAGCTAAGCACTTCTCCCATGGCAAGAAAGATCAATCTAGTAGGCCAAACTAAAGCGATAATTTGAAGAGACCTGCAAAGATATCAAATCATGCATATAATAATTCAAAGAAGAACCAAATATTGTTCATAGATAATCTTGATCATAAACCCACATTTCATCATATCTCGGCAAACACACCTAAAAAAGTATTACATCGAATAGATCTCCAAGAACATCGAGGAGAACTTTGTATTGAGAACCAAAGAGAGAGATGAAGCCATCTAGCTAATAACTATGGCCCCGAAGGTCAGTGGTAAACTATTGACACATCATCGGAGAGGCTACGATGTTGATGTAGAAGCCCTCCATGATCGAATCACCCTCCGACAGATCGCCGGAAAAGGCCCCAGATGGGATCTCACTGGTACAGAAGGTTGCGGTGGTGGAAAAGTTGTTTCGTGGCTCCCCTGGATGTTTTCAGGGTATAAGAGTATATATCAGCGAAAGAAGAAGGTCGGTGGAGCTACGAGGGGCCCATGAGGGTGGGGGCACGCCTACCCCCTAGGCACGCCCTCCTGTCTCGTGGCCGCCTCGTTGTGTCTCGGACTTCAAGTCCAAGTCTCCTAGATGACGTTTGTTCCAGGAAAGATCCTCGCAAAGGTTTCATTCCGTTTGGATTCCATTTGATATTCCTTTTCTACGAAACACTGAAATAGGTAAAACAGCAACAATTTGCACTGGGCCTTCGGTTAATAGGTTAGTCCCAAAAATAATATAAAAGTGCATATTAAAGCCCATTAAGCATCCAAAACAGATAATATAATAGCATGGAACAATCAAAAAATATAGATACGTTGGATACGTATCAAGGACCAGTAAGTGTATCTCCTTGCCCTTGGTCTTTGATCTTGACGCGGGGTTTAATATCTTCATCCTGATGCCAGGCTGATGTCGGTGGCAAAGAGGAAGAAGGAGGATGCCGGAGCCTCCGAGGCCAAGCGGCCTGTTGTGGCCACGACGACTCTGGTTACCCTCGCGCTCCCGCGATAGGGTCACCCTCCCGAGTATCCGGGACCCAGCCTCAGGAGATGACGCTTCCTATGGCCAAGCCAACTCCGAAGGCGCTTGCCCTTAGTTCGCTTGCTGAGGACCCGAGGGCTCTAGAGCCCCCAGTTCTCTATGCTACTGCTACTTCGCTAGTCTTGACGCCAGCGCCGTCTCCTCCCCCAGCCATCACACCAACGGGTCGTGGTTCTTCTACCACGCCCGGTGCTCTGGAGGAGGCCTTCTCCACACTGGACCTGTTCCGGGACAATCTTCAGGGGCCCGACCGGCGCAGGGCGTCGAGGCGCCTAGAGCTAGTCTCAGGGTGGCTCCAAGCCAACGCGTCCGTTAGGGCGGCCTCGGCCAAGGCCGTGGTGGCCTCAGAGGAGTGCCGGAAGGTAGTCGGCCTAGCCGCAACCGCTTGCGACATGGAGTTGAAGGATGCCAAGGTCGCCGGCGAGCACTACCGTGCAGCGGAGGCCGGGCTGAAAACCCTTCGCGACGAGCATGCCACCCACACCCACCAGCTCGAGGAGCAGGAGGAGAACCTGAAGGCCCGGGAGGCTGCGGTCGCCAACCGTGACGCCGAGCAGGAGCAGGTAGCCCGAGAACAGGCTTCAGAGCACGGCTGCCTAGATAAGCTGAAGGAGGAGGTGGAGGTGGCCCATGCCAATCTTGTCTCTGAGGATGAAGCACGATTAGAGGCTAGGGAGAAGCGCCTCACTCCTGCTGAGAGGACGGCTGCCGTGGAGCGCATCGCTTTCGACTCCCTCGAGCTGAGGTCCCGCAAGGCGCTACGGATCTCTATGGGAGTGGGTACAAGGAGCCGTTGGTGACTCCGGAGGAAGGCCCTACCGAGCTTCTCCTCAAGCTCGTTGCGGAGCTCGAGGACATCATCGTCAGAGTCGGGCCCATGGTGGAGGGCAAGTCCCGCGCGCTTTCCACCTCGGCCGTGGCACGCATCTTCAGCCACCTCTATCTCCGGGACACCAGCTGACCCCGATGCCTTGCTCGAGACCATGGACCTTGAGTCCTATAACGCAGCTGCCGAGGCCGTAAAGGATCGGGTGGAGGCCCTACTGCAGAAATTCCTTACCGTCGACCCCATGACCACGACTGACGGCAAGGGCGGCGGCGACATCGTCGATGACGGAGCTCCCCAAGCGGGCGATGGCAGCGTCCAAGGCTGACGAAGAGGCTCGATGGCAGTGCTCCCCTCTGTTGAAGTCCTGCAACATGTATCGTGCCTCGTGGAGGCGTAAGAACTTATGCTTGGTACTCTTAAGAGACAATATGCTTTGTAATAATTTGCTAGGGTTTCACGATTTTCTTTCCGTTTGCTTTAGTGTTCTGCGTGAGCAGGGCCCCGCCCTGCGCATACCTCAGCCGCCGTTGGATCGTCCGGATCACCAGGATGAGACCAAGGTGTGGGAGGCTACGTGACCAGTTAGGCTCCTGGGTCGCGATGCTCAGGAGTCCCCCTTGACATACAAATAGCCATCAGGAAGGAGATGCGAGAGTAGGCCTTAGCATTATGCGTCGGCATGGCCCGACCCTGCGCATACCTCAGCCACCATTGGGGCGTCCGGATCACCAGGACGAGACCAAGGGTTGAGCGGCTACGTGACCAGTTAGGCTCCTGAGTCACGATGCTCAGGAGTCCCCCTTGACGTACAAACAGCCCTCGGGAAGGAGATGCGAGAGTAAGCCTTAGATTTCTGCGTCGGTAGGGCCCAGCCCCGCATATACCTCAGCCGCCATTGGGGTGGCCAGATCACCAGGACGAGACCAAGCGGTGAGGGGTTATGTGACCAGTTAGGCTCCTGAGTCGCGATCCTCAGGAGTCCCCCTTGACGTACGAACAAACCTCTATACCTTTCCTTGCCGGGCTCTTGCTCAGGAGGGGTGCACTAACACCAGGTCTGAGGGACATGGCGAGGTGGCATATGCCAGGCGTGACCTAAGCGTAGCCCTCATGCCTAGCCCCCTCGTGCAATTATCCCGAGGGGAAAATGGTGCGGTGAGGCTAAGCACCGAGCCTAGTGGTGTGCCTGAGGTTAATGCAACAGTGATGCCACCCTCAGTTGTTTATCAGCAGCGCGGAGCATGGCACTTCAACTCTTGCACGGGCATAGCCGCTCCTCGACCGTGTCGACTGCTAGCACGGAGCATGGTGCTTCGGCTGGTACGTGGGTGGGATCTCCCTCTGAGGGGAGACTCCGGGGCGTGTACAGCCCTGCCCTTACACGTGGCTTGCATGGCAGGGCTAGAGGAGGCGTGTATAGGCACTCGTGAGCCAGCGCATGACTCACGAGGCCCTACCTCAAGGCGGGTTGCGCCTGAATTTGGCTTGGAACACTTGTGAAAATCCTGCTAGATGGTCAAACAACCTGCTGAGCGAATCTCCTGAGGTTATCGCATGAGAGGGCCAAACACCAACAACCCAAGGAGGTGACGTGAACAGGAGCGGCCCGCCAGACAGAGCTCAGTCATTGGATTTATCAACGCAACAGGGACAGACCCGAGCACAGACGCCGTGCCCAGTCTTTTTGGATTTTCTTTTCAGTGCAACAACTAAGCATGCATAGAAAGTAAACTAACTACAACTAATTTTTTTGTTTTTTCTAAGGTTTTTCAAACACGCAAAAATAAAGAAAGAAAATAAAATTAAGCATGGATTATACAATGAAAAAGTGTGGACACAGACAAATGGAATGAGTGGACATGAATATAAAGTCGGTGGAAACACGTACTCCCCCAAGCATAGGCTTTTGGCCTAACTTGGTAATCGATCAGAAGCCTGGATAGTAGTCGGAGTGGTAGCTCACAGAGGCTCTTGGTGCGGATACCTCGCCCTGCCGTGCCGCCTGGACCGCAGCGTTATGGGCTCGGGCCTCGCTCTCAAGGACGAACTATCTTCCCTTTCTGTGATAATCAAAAAGAGCAGGGACATGCAAATATATGTGCACAATAGAAACTTGGTTAAACAACAAGTTATAGGTGAAATTATGAATATTTCCTTTAAGGATCTCATGATTTTTCATAGCATCAAAGTCTAAATATTGCGTGGGTAGGATAGGGTCAAAGGGCAAAGGTGAAACACCTAGCTCCCTTGCTAAACGTGTGGGATAAATTCCTCCATAGGAATAACCACTATTAGTGTTGTGTTGTAGCCTGTGTGCAACAATAGCCCCAAGATTGTAACTTCTATCACCAGTGAGAGCAGCGCGTATGAGGCTCAAGTCTGGAGCACAAAGTGTACTACAATCGTGTTTGCCTACAATACACTTTCCATTGAATAAAGCAAAGTATTGAATTGCGGGAAAATGAATGCTCTTTATTCTACCTTGCGTCACTCCCCTCGTCTCACCGTAGCGAAGACTAGTCAAGAATGATTGGTACTCAACCCTTGGCGGTTCATCAAGCGAACCCCAGAATGGGAGTTTGAAGTGGTGAGAAAATCTCTCTAGTGATATGGTGAATGGATTTCGATACAGTTTAAATGACACCCTAGACTCACGTGGATCGAATTTAAATCCTTTAACAAATGATTTAGTGAGAGTGTGGTGTTGATCGCACTTATCTGAAATGTAGGGGCCGAGACTGGCATTGTGAACATATTGCTCAAATTCCTCCTTAATGCCCACACGCACCATATAATCATCGCATGGCCATAGGCATGGTTTAGTGGCGGCATCTCGAATGGAACCTTCACTTGGTTCAACATAAGACCGACGAGCGGAGCTGTCACTAGAAGATGCCCCTGAGGATCTCCTCCTCAAAAAACTCCTTCCAAATAGGTTCATCATGTTCGCGTACAATTTTCTGAAAAAATTTGGGTGACAAAAATTTATCAACAAAACTTTACACGATTGATAGCAACTACTCATAGGGATACATACAGGCCATAGCAAGCATTCAAACTACTTAGAAATCTAAGAATTCAACATGCAAGCTCATCTACAGCAGCACCAAGAGTAGCTAATTATTCAAAATATAAACCACTAAAACAAAACTAATTGGACAAAAGGAGGAGTCACATACCAAGCAACAATCCCCCGAAACAGTTTCGGAAACGGAGCTTCAAGCAAAAAGATCGAAATCCACGGGTTTGAGAGCAAGAACACGGGAGAGAGAGAAATGGAGAATTTTATTCTGGGGGTAGGTGAGGGGCCCACATGGGGACCACAACCCACCAGGGCGCGCCTAGGAGTCCTGGCGTGCCCAGGTGGGTTGTGCCCACTTGGTGTACCTCCCTCTGATATTATTTGCACCAGAAATTATTGAATATTTAGAAAAAAATTATATTAAATTTTCAGGGCATTCTGATATTATTTGGGTCATTATTTTATTACATGGGAAATTCAGAAAACAGACAAAACATGGCATTTTATTTTATTTAACTAATAAAAATAGACAAAACATGCAAATGTGTGTATACAACGGAGTCTTGATTATAGTTCTTCGTTCGTGCTTTGCCTTCTCTTCTCGCTCTCTTTTGCGAACAGGTTAGCCACCATATATGCTAGTCGCTTGCTGCAGCTCCACATATTACCTTACCTTACCTATAAGCTTAAATAGTCTTGATCGCGAGGGTGCGAGATTGTTGAGTCCCCGTGACTCACAGATTACTTCCAAACCAGATGCAGGGACCGATGATTCCGTTCCAGATGATGTGCTTGATCTCAAGTGGGAGTTCGACGAAGACTCTCGCCGTTACTATGTGTCTTTCCCTGATGATCAGTAGTGGTGCCCAGTTGGGGCGATCGGGACCATGTCGCTTGTTGGGGTTGATCTTTTATTTTGGTGCCGTAGTCGGACCATGAGTGTATTGGATGATTGTAATGTTATTCATGTATTTGTGTGACATGGCGAGTGTAAGCCAACTATGTACCTTTTTCCCCTATTATCTATTTATATGGGTTGTTGTGAAGATTACCTTACTTGCGACATTGCTTTCAATGCGGTTATGCCTCTAAGTCGTGCTTCGACACATAGGAAATATAGTCGCATCGAGGGCGTTACACCCGCTCACTTATCTCTTCACACCACATCATCACCTACCTTGAAAAAATTCACCATTGCTCTCTCCCTTGTGTTCTTGCTCTCAAACCCGTAGATTTAGATCTCTTTGCTTAAAGCTCCGTTTCCGAAACTGTTTCGGGGGATTGTTGCTTGAAAATTGTACGCGAACATGATGAACCTCTTTGGAAGGAGGTCTTCGAAGAGGAGATCCTCAGAGGCATCTTCTAGTCACAGTTCCGTTCGTCGGTCTTATGTTCAACCAAGTGAGAGTTCCATATGAGATGCCACCAGCAAAACATGCTTATGGCCCTGTGATGATTATATGGTGAGTGTGGGCATTAAGGAGGAATTTAAACAATATGTTCACAATGCCGATCTCGGTCTCTACATTTCAGATAAGTGCAATCAACACCACACTCTCACTGAATCATTTGTCAAAGGATTTAAATTCCATCCATGTGAGTCAAGGGTGTCATTTAAACTGTATGAAAATTCATTTACTACATCACTAGAGAGATATGCTCACCACTGCAAAATTCCATTTTGGGGTTCGCTTGGCGAACCACCAAGAGCTGAGTTCGAAACATTTTTGTCTAGCCTTTGCTACGGTGAGAATAGGGGAGTGACGGAAGGTAGAATAAAGAGCATTCATTTTCCCGCAATTCTGTACTTTGCATTATTCAATGGGAAATGTATTGTAGGAAAACAAGATTGTAGTACACTTTGTGCTCCAGACTTGAGCCTCATACGCGCCGCACTCACCGGTGAAAAAAGCTATAATATTGGGCCGATTGTTGCATGTAGGTTGCAACACAACGCTAATAGTGGTTATTTTTATGGTGGAATTTATGCCACACACTTAGCAAGAGAGCTGGGTGTTTCACCTTTGCCATATGACCCTATTTTACCGACGCAATATTTAGACTTTGATGCTATGAAGCGTCATAAGATCCTTAAGGGTAAACCTGATAATTTCACCTACAAATTGATGTTATAGAACAACCTACGGCAAACATTACTCCAACACCGTGTTCACTTCCCGGACTCTGCCGAGAAGACACCATCACGGTTACAGACGCAGTTGATTCATTTTAATTAAGTTAAAGTTCATGTTATCTACAACCGGACATTAACAAATTCTCATCTGCCCATAACCGCGGGCACGGCTTTCGAAAGTTCAAATCCCTGAAGGGGAGTCCCAACTTAGCCCATCACAAGCTCTCACGGTCAATGAAGGATATACCTTCTCCCGATACATTCCGATCAGACTCGGCATCCCGGTTCTACAAGACAACTTCGACAGTGGTAAAACAAATCCAGCAACACTGCCCGAATGTGCTGACAAATCCCGATAGGAGCTGCACATATCTTGTTCTCAGGGCACACTCGGATGAACACTACGTACAACTAAAACCAACCCTCAAGTTTCCCCGAGGTGGCGCTGCAAGTGGCTCTATTTGGACCAACACTCAGAGGAGCACTGGCCCGGGGGGTTTAAATAAAGATGACCCTTGGGCTCCGGAAACCCAAGGGAAAAAGAGGCTAGGTGGCAAATGGTAAAACCAAGGATGGGAATTGCTGGAGGAGTTTTATTCAAGGCGAACTGTCAAGGAGTTCCCATTATCACCCAACCGCGTAAGGAACGCAAAATCCGGGAACATAACACCGATACGACGGAAAACTAGGGCGGCAAGAGTGGAACAAAACATTAGGAAAAAGGCCGAGCCTTCCACCCTTTACCAAGTATATAGGTGCATTAATATAACAATATAATATATTGATATCCCAACAATAAACAATGTTCCAACAAGGAACGATCTCCAACCTTCACCTGCAACTAGCAACGCTATAAGAGGGGCTGAGCAAAGCGGTAACATAGCCAATTAATGGTTTGCTAGGACATGGTGGGTTAGAGGTTTGACATGGCAATTTGGGAGGCATGATAAGCAAGTGGTAGGCATCTTAGCATAGGCATAGCAAAAGAGCGAGCATCTAGCAAGCAAAGATAGAAGAGATTTCGAGGGTATGATCATCTTGCCTGCAAAGTTGTCAGAGTTGACTAGATCCTCGTAAGCAAACTCAACGGGCTCCTCGTTAGCGAACTCGTCTCCCGGCTCTACCCAAACAAGACAAACGAGCAAAAGGAACACAATCAATCACGTGCAAAGCTCAAACAAAATGATGCAAACATGGTATGCTATGTGAGATGCGATATGTGATGCATATCCAAGATTTGACAAGGAATGATTGAACCTGTCCTCAACTTGGAAATCCAATAGTGCCACTGGAAAGGTGAGGTGATTTCGGTTGAAATCGATATAAAGATCACCGGAATCGGATGCACGGTTTGGAAATGGCAAGCAAAACAAATATGGCACCGGTCTGCGATAAACAGCAATTAGCCACCTAAATGCATCAAGATAATTATGCTACAGCACTCAAACATGACAACAAAATACATGGCAGGGATCCACTCATAATGCTTTACAAAAGATGAACACAGAGCTACGGCCAATTCATCCATTAACAGGTTCAAACAAGCATGGAAAAAGTGTAAACGATAATAGGTTTCAGACTTAGTGACATTAACACAAGTCTGGAATTGAACATCAGGTAGCACACTTTGGAGCATGAAAACTATATGCTACAGGAAATTAACATGGAAACGCAAGGCATGAAATGAAGCTACTCAAAGCACTTAACAAAAGTCCCTTAGTGACCTTGAGCCAAAAGGGATAAGAAAATACAATTGCAAGCATGCGAACATGGAAAAAACACAATCAGATTACAGACTTGGTGAAAACCTGGAGCATGCAAATCTGTTAACGAGAGCCATGTTCACGAGCTCGACGCCCTCGCTACAGAGCATAGCATGCCAAACTAAGCATACACCCATCAAGAATAAATATCATGGAAGCTAGACATGGCAAGAACAACAACATAGCATGCACGGATCACTAGCAACATCCTCGGCAAAATCGCTAACAAGACAACAGTCTGCCAGGATTCACGAAATAGCAAAAGTAGAGCTCGATTGACTCAAGCTAGGGTGCTTCATAAATGCAAACAAAGACATGGATGAATAGAGCACCACAATTTTAAGAAAACATCCTTACTGGTCATCCTCAAAAGAGGCACGGATCACTAGGAAACAACATGAACATATGGCATATTGATAAAAACAGATCAAGGACAGTGAAATTCTAAGTCCCTGAAATCAGCATTAACGAATGGACTACTTTGCAAGCTTGTGCTAGTCACCACACATATCACAAAAATACATGGTAAGCACCTCTGTAAAGATAGCATGGCATATAACAAAACTCATGTAGAGCTCAGAAGCATATCATGCACACATTAAACATGGCAAAAATGACAAATAGCTATTTGATGAAACAGATCTGACAATTTAACCATATAGCTCTCTTCCAACAGCATTTCGGGCATCAAGATGAGCTCAAATGAAAATGATGCAATGAGATGAAATTATGTACTCTCTGAGACGAACATTTTTGATATGCTACACGCTCAAATCGGAGCTACGGATGCGGAGTTACGGCATGATGAAGTGTGCTAAAAATATGCAAAACTAGGACAAAACAAGGTCAACCCTAGGGTTTACTGTAGCGGCGGATCCATATCTGGCGAGGCACGGACGCCGAGGTTGCCGGGGCTTCCTCCGGAGAAGTCACGGAGCTCGCCGGAGAGGAGGAGGCCTGCCGGAACGGGTGAGGGGAGGCGAGGGCGAGGCGGTGTCGGGTCGGCAAGGTGGTGCGGGCACGGGGCGGCCCGGTGGCGGCGCGGCTCGCCGGAGTTGGGGCGGCGTCGGTGATGGAGTGCGGCGGCACCGGAGTTGGAAGAAGGCGGCGGTCGGTGGAGGAGGCGAGAGGCGCGGACGGCGCGGCCTCCCAGTCGGCGGGCGCGGGCGACGGGCCGGGAGGGTCGGTGACGGGCGCCGCGGGCCGCGGCGGGTGCGGACGGCGATGTGGGTGCGTAGGCGCCATGTGGAGGCTTGCGGTAGGCCGAGCGGTGGCGGGCGGACGTGTCCGGTCTGATCCGGACGCGTCCGGCGGCGGGAGGAGGAAGATGTTAGGGTTAGGGTGGATTTTGCCCGAAATTTCGGAGGGGGAGTCCTTTTTATACATAGAAGGAGCTAGGAGGATCCAAATGGAGTGCGGTTTTCGGCCACGCGATCGTGATCGAACGCTCTAGACGATGGCAGAGGTTTTGGTGGGTTTTGGGCCACATTGGAAGGGTGTTGGGCTGCAACACACACGAGGCCTTTTCGGTCCCTCGGTTAACTGTTGGAGTATCAAACGAAGTCCAAATGGTACGAAACTTGACAAGCGGTCTACCGGTAGTAAACCAAGGCCGCATGACAAGTCTCGGTCCAATCCGGAAATGTTTAACCCCCACACACAAAAAGAGGTAGAAAGGACCACCAGAGGAGATAGGAGCGCCGAAATGCAAAACGGACTACAGGGAAAATGCTTGGATGCATGAGACGAACACGTATGCAAATGAAATGCACATGATGCCATGATATGAGATGCATGACAACGACAACAACACATGGAGACAAAAACCCAAACCCG
The DNA here is from genome assembly GCF_018294505.1 of Triticum aestivum. Classification (NCBI taxonomy): domain Eukaryota; kingdom Viridiplantae; phylum Streptophyta; class Magnoliopsida; order Poales; family Poaceae; genus Triticum; species Triticum aestivum. The sequence goes on along the minus strand of NC_057797.1, from coordinate 288,804,802 downwards.
AGGAAATAAAATAACTTAGCGCCGGAAACGGCAAGAGTTGGGATACATATAAGGTAAATTACATCCGGGGTGTTACAACACTCCACCACTACGAAAGGATCTCATCCCGACATCTAGGACTGGAAAAACGCCAAGTACTCAGAACGGAGGTGATCCTCGCGTTCCCAGGTGGCTTCACGGTCGGAATGGTGTGACCACTTGACTTTGAGGAATTTGATTGACTTATTGCGAGTCTTGCGTTCAGTCTCTTCAAGAATAGCAACTGGGTGCTCACGATAAGAAAGGTCTTCTTGGAGATCAATGTCTTTGAAGTTGACAGTGCGGTCAGGGGTCTTGAAGCACTTGCGGAGCTGAGAGACATGGAACACGTCGTGCGCATTTGCAAAGTTTGAAGGAAGCTCGAGTTGATAGGCGAGATCGCCTCTCTTGCTGACGATCTTGAAAGGACCCACATATCTAGGGGTAAGCTTCCCTTTGATACCGAAGAGACGAGTACCTTTCATTGGAGAGACGCGGAGGTAAACATGGTCTCCGATCTCGAAAGCCAAATCACGATGCTTACTATCATAGTAGCTCTTCTGACGCGATTGCGCTGCTTTGAGGTTATCACGAATGACCTTGCACATTTCCTCTGCCTCTGTGATCAAGTCATTTCCAAGAAGTTGACGTTCACCAGTCTCTGACCAGTTAAGAGGAGTACGACACTTCCTGCCATAGAGAATTTTGAATGGGGCCTTGCCCGAACTTGCTTGAAAACTGTTGTTGTAGGAGAATTCGGCATATGGAAGACAATCTTCCCACTTCATACCGAAGGAGATAACGCAAGCCCTGAGCATATCTTCAAGGATCTGATTGACATGCTCGACTTGACCGCTAGTTTGAGGATGAAAAGTTGTGCTGAAGCGGATGTTGGTGCCCGTGGCCTTCTGAAAAGAATCCCAAAACTTGGAGGTAAAGATGCTGCCACGGTCTGAAGAGATCAACTGTGGAATGCCGTGCAGAGAGACAATCCGAGAGGTATACAGCTCCGCCAATTGAGCTGCAGTGATAGACTCTTTGATAGGTAGAAAGTGAGCCACTTTAGTGAGTTTGTCGTTGACAACGAATATAGCATCATTGCCACGCTTGGACTTTGGAAACCCAGTCACGAAGTCCATCTCAATGTGGTCAAACTTCCATTCTGGAATGGCAAGAGGTTGGAGGAGACCAGCTGGTCTTTGGTGTTCTGCCTTCACTCTTCTACAGACATCACATTCATTAGCGAACTGAGCAATCTCGCACTTCATTCGAGTCCACCAATAAGCCTGCTTGAGGTCCTGGTACATCTTCATACTCCCAGGGTGGATGGAGAGGAGAGAATTGTGAGCCTCATTCATAATAACTTTACGAAGGTCACCTTTAGGCACAACAATACGATCCTCGAAGAAGAGAGTATCCTTGTCATCAAGGCGATAACACTTGTACTTGGGTTGACTCTTGGCAATCCCAATCTTCACCTTCTTCACCATAGCATCAAGAAGTTGAGCCTCGCGAATCTGATCTTCCAAAGTAGGAGAGACTTGAAGGTTGGCGAGGAACCCTTGAGGAACAACTTGTAGATTGAGTTTGCGGAAAGCTTCACGAAGCTCGGGTTGGTAAGGCTTGAGAATCAGACTGCTGCAGTAAGCCTTCCTGCTCAAAGCGTCAGCAATCACATTGGCCTTGCCTGGAGTATACTCGATACTCGGATTATACTCTTGAATCATTTCGACCCAACGAGTCTGCCTGAGGTTGAGATTAGGCTGAGTGAAGATGTACTTGAGACTCTTGTGGTCAATGAAGATGTCCACTTTTCTTCCCAATAAGAGATGTCTCCAAGTCAAAAGAGCATGCACAACTGCCGCCAACTCGAGGTCATGAGTGGGGTAGTTCTTCTCGTTGGGCTTCAACTAGCGAGAGGTATAAGCCACAACTTTATTCTCTTGCATCAACACTGCACCAAGACCTTGAAGAGAGGCATCATAGAAGACCTCGAACGGTTTGGATTCATCAGGAGGAGTCAGAACTAGAGCAGTGACCAATTTCTCTTTCAAAGTGTTGAAAGCGATGTCACATTCCGGAGACCAAATGTACTTGACGTGCTTCTGGAGAAGGTTTGAAAGAGGCTTCGCAATCTTTGAAAAGTTCTCAACGAACCTTCGACAGTAGCTTGCGAGACCAAGGAAGCTGCGGAGTTGCTTCACGTTCTGAGGTGGTTCCCAATTCACAATTGCAGACACCTTCTCAGGATTCACTGCTATGCCCTTGGCAGAGATGATATGCCCAAGATAGAGAACCTCATTGAGCCAAAACTCACACTTTGAGAACTTGGCGTAGAACTGATGTTCCCTGAGCTTATCGAGCACCAAACGCAAGTGCTTGGCATGATCTTCCTTGTTCTTCGAAAAGACCAGAATGTCATCGAGGTAGACCAAGACGAAGTCATTTGTGTAGGCGTTGAAGATGAAGTTCATCATGCGAGAGAAAGTCGGAGGAGCGTTGACGAGGCCAAAAGACATGACAGTGTATTCATATGAACCATAGCTTGTTCTGAAAGCCGTCTTGGGGATATCTTGTTCACAGATTCGAATCTGGTGATAGCCCATACGGAGATCAAGCTTGGAGAATACTTGGGCACCTTTGAGTTGTTCGAACAGCTCATTGATGTTGGGAAGTGGGTACTTGTTCTTGATAGTCTTCTTGTTCAATGGACGGTAGTCAACACAAAGTCGGTCCGTTCCATCATTCTTCTTCACAAAAGAACTCCACAACCCCACGGAGAAGAACTAGGTCGGATGAGACCCATTCGCTCTTGAATATCGAGTTGCTTCTTCAGCTCCTTCAACTATTCAGGTCCGAGCTTGTAAGGACGTTTGCAAACAGGTTCTGTGCCGGGATCAAGATCGATGACGAATTCAACTGGCCGGTGCGGAGGCATTCCTGGAAGCTCTTCTGGAAAAATGTCTTGATATTCGCAAACAACTGGAATTTGAGAGATGGCATCCAGTTCACCCTTCTCATTGAGAGAAAACAGACGGATGGTATCATCATGAGCGGCAAAGACAATTACATCCTCAGACAAATGAGTCAATTGAATCTGCCTGGCAGCACAATCAAGGTGCGCCTTGTGCTTAGAAAGCCAATCCATTCTGAGAATAAGATCAATATCCGAGTTTCCAAGAACCACTGGAGAGGACAGAAACTTGTAGTCGCCCAACGTGATAGAGACATCCGGGACGCAATTGTTAGAAGTCATTTGCTTGCCTGGAGACACAATCTTCAACGGGAAAGGAATCCTTTCGGTCACAAAATCATGCTTGGCTACAAATAGTGTTGAAATAAAAGAAAGCGATGCACCAGTGTCAAAAAGAACTTTTGCAGGAACATCGTTAACAGGAAGGTTACCCATCATGACATCTGGCGAGTCCTCTGCCTGAGCTGCGTTCAACAAGTTGACCTTGGCATGCTTGGGGTTATGCTTGACCACAGCTGTACTTGCCGATATCACAGGAGGAGGAGGAGGGAGATGCCTCTGATTGAAGCATTTGTTGGCATAGTGACCCTTCTGTTAGCACTTGTTGCACGTGACCTCTGAAAGCGGACGGTGATACGGAGCACTCGATCTTGGAGCTTGAGATGAAGTCTTGTTCTGAAAGCCAGGGTTGGGTGGGTGGGAAGATCCACTGCCACCTTTGCTCTTCTGCTGATAAGGCTGACAAAACGGAGGAGGAGGAAGCCAATACTTCTGCTGCTTAGCCACTTGAGTTGAGGAAGAAGGAGTAGCATCTCTGAATCGCTTCTTGGAAGCATCGCACTTCAGTTGAGCAGTCTCTTGCTTCAATGCCATGTTGTAAAACTCATCGTACCTCCTGGGCTCAAAGAGGACAAGAGCTAGCTGGATTTCTTCTCTCAGACCACCCCTAAACTGGTATATCATGCTCTTCTCGTCAGGGACGTCCTGCTTAGCAAAGCGGGCGAGCTTCTGAAACATCTTGTTGTACTCATAGACAGACATAGGGCCTTGCTTCAGGTTGCGGAATTCCTCACGCTTGCTTTCAGCCACGCTCTAAGGAATATGATGAGCTTTGAAGTCTTGACGGGATTCATCCCAGGTAATCACACGGCCTCCTCTGGAATCTTTGTACTGCTGAAACCATTCTGCAGCTTGGTCTTTGAGTTGGAAGGAAGCGAACTTGACAAAGTCCTCAGGCCTGACGTTACTGCACTCGAAATGCTTGCCTATGTCCACGAGCCAATCATTAGCGTCAGTTGCCTCAACACAATTCCTGAAGGTCTTTGGCTGGTTAGCAAGGAACTGGTTGAGTGTAGCAAAGTGATTCTGATTGTTGCCCTGGTTGCCTTGGTTGCACTCTTGAAGAAGTTGCATGATCAGCTGCGTGTTTGCATTGGTAGCGGCCATCACAGCTTGCCATGCCTCCGGAGGAGGAGGTGGTGGTGGCGAATCAGGATTCGGAGTCGTGCGCGTTGGAGGAGCCATCCTGAACAGGTTGACATCCATTAGCACATTGACAGACAAATATAGAAGCTGAATCAAACGAGTTGAAATTGCAACATATAGTCTTCACATCCAAACAAAATGAACGAATGCATTTCAATTGAAATGGTCACATATCCATAAATTGAGAAGCCACTTAGAATGGAGGAAGAAAATTAAAAAACAACAAGGTACGGAACAAGAACGAATACTCGGTAAAGATCACCCAATCTCAAACCAAATATCCGTGGAAGAAGAACTAGAGCTACTAGAATTCCCACCTATGAAACTCCTGAACCTTTCCGGTTATGCAATCAGGTGTTGGGGATACAGGGGAAGCATAATATCTCACCCAAATCTAGCAATTCCTACATCCAGCTGTATCCATCCTTCAACACATAACCGAGAAAAACTTCGGAAATCGTCTACCTCAACCTTCTAAAAGCATCCGTTATACGAGTTATGGCAATACTCCCGAACTCCCGCCCCAGTACTGGGTGGCGTCGAGGTTATCTCACCAACAACTGCATAAAAGAGATTTCCGATGTCGGTGAAACTAAACTCAGGTATTCCAGAACTGCAATGATAAAATTGTGACGACAACACCTCGGAGCTCAACTCCCCGGGACACTGCCACAACCCCTAAATGACAGGAGGCACCAAGAACAATGTTCTCGTCACAAATCAATCGGAACGATTCCAAGATACCCGCGTGATCCTAAAAAAATTAGTGAAATTTGAGAAGAGAAGAGACAAAACTCTATGTCAGGATGCCTTACCAGAGTGATGAAGGGACTGGGAGTAAAAAGAATTCCTAAACTCTCCGATATATAATTCCTAAATGACTCAAAACATTTTTCTAGACTCAACCACGTCAGCTAATTCGATCAAGTAGGGGGGCTCCTAAGGTCGGGGAAGGCTCTGATTACCAACTTGTAACGCCCTCGATGCGAGTATATATCCTACGTGTCGAAGCACGACTTAGAGGCATAACCGCATTGAAAGCAATGTCGCAAGTAAGGTAATCTTCACAACAACCCATATAAATAGATAATAGGGGAAAAAGGTACATAGTTGGCTTACACTCGCCACGTCACACAAATACATGAATAACATTACAATCATCCAATACACTCATGGTCCGACTACGGCACCAAAATAAAAGATCAACCCCAACAAGGGACATGGTCCCGATCGCCCCAACTAGGCACCACTACTGATCATCAGGGAAAGACACATAGTAACGGCGGGAGTCTTCTTCGAACTCCCACTTGAGATCAAGCGCATCATCTGGAACGGAATCATCGGTCCCTGCATCTGGTTTGGAAGTAATCTGTGAGTCACGGGGACTCAGCAATCTCGCACCCTCGCGATCAAGACTATTTAAGCTTATAGGTAAGGTAAGGTAATATGTGGAGCTGCAGCAAGCGACTAGCATATATGGTGGCTAACCTGTTCGCAAAAGAGAGCGAGAAGAGAAGGAAAAGCACGAACAAAGAACTATAGAACAACCTACGGCAAACATTACTCCAACACCGTGTTCACTTCCCGGACTCCGCCGAGAAGAGACCATCATGGTTACACACGCGGTTGATTCATTTTAATTAAGTTAAACTTCATGTTATCTACAACCGGACATTAACAAATTCCCATCTGCCCATAACCGCGGGCATGGCTTTCGAAAGTTCAAATCCCTGAAGGGGAGTCCCAACTTAGCCCATCACAAGCTCTCACGGTCAACGAAGGATATACCTTCTCCCGAGACATTCCGATCAGACTCGGCATCCCGGTTCTACAAGACAACTTCGACAATGGTAAAACAAATCCAGCAACACTGCCCGAATGTGCCGACAAATCCCGATAGGAGTTGCAGATATCTCGTTCCAGGGCACACTCAGATGAACACTACGTACAACTAAAACCAACCCTCAAGTTTCCTCGAGGTGGAACTACAAGAGCCTCTGTTTGGACCAACACTCAGAGGAGCACTGGCCCGGGGGTTTTAAATAAAGATGACCCTTGGGCTCTGGAAACCCAAGAGAAAAAGAGGCTAGGTGGCAAATGGTAAAACCATGGGCATTGCTAGAGGAGCTTTATTCAAGGCGAACTGTCAAGGGGTTCCCATTATCACCCAACCGCGTAAGGAACGCAAAATCCGGGAACATAACACCGATATGACGGAAAACTAGGGCGGCAAGAGTGGAATAAAACACTAGGAAAAAGGCCGAGCCTTCCACCCTTTACCAAGTATATAGGTGCATTAAGATAACAAGATAATATAGTGATATCCCAACAATAAACAATGTTCCAACAAGGAACGACCTCCAACCTTCACCTGCAACTAGCAACGCTATAAGAGGGGCTGAGCAAAGCGGTAACATAGCCAATTAACGGTTTGCTAGGACATGGTGGGTTAGAGGTTTGACATGGCAATTTGGGAGGCATGATAAGCAAGTGGTAGGCATCGTAGCATAGGCATAGCAAAAGAGCGAGCATCTAGCAAGCAAAGATAGAAGTGATTTCGAGGGTATGATCATCTTGCCTGCAAAGTTGTCAGAGTTGACTAGATCCTTGTAAGCAAACTCAACGGGCTCCTCGTTAGCGAACTCGTCTCCTGGCTCTACCCAAACAAGACAAACGAGCAAAAGGAACACAATCAATCACGTGCAAAGCTCAAACAAAATGATGCAAACATGGTATGCTATGCGGGATGCGATATGTGATGCATATGCAAGATTTGACAAGGAATGATTGAACCTGTCCTCAACTTGGAAATCCAAGAGCTCCACTGGAAAGGTGAGGTGATTTCGGTTGAAATTGATATAAAGATCACCGGAATCGGATGCACGGTTTGGAAATGGCAAGCAAAAAAATATGGCACCGGTCTGCGATAAACAGCAAGTAGCCACCTAAATGCATCAAGATAATTATGCTACAGCACTCAAACATGACAAAAAAAATACATGGCAGGGATTCAATCATAATGCTTGACAAAAGATGAACACTGAGCTACGGCCAATTCATCCATTAACAGGTTCAAACAAGCATGGCAAAAATGCAAACGATAACAGCCTTCGGACTTAGTGATATTAACACAAGTCTGGAATTTAACATCAGGTAGCACACTTTGGAGCTTGAAAACTATATGCTACGGGAACTTAACATGGCAAAGCAAGGCATGACATGGAGCTACTCAAAGCACTAAACAAAAGTCCCTTAGTGACCTTGAGCCAAAAGGGATCAGAAAATACAATTGCAAGCATGTGAACATGGCAAAAACATAATCAGGTTACCGACTTAGTGAAAAACTGGAGCATGCAAAACAGTTAGCGAGTAGGCATGTTTACGAGCTCGATCCACTCACTACAAAGCAAGGCATGACAAACTAAGCATACACCCATAAAGAATACATATCATATAAGCTATACATGGCAAGAACAACAACATAGCATGCACAGATCAATAACAACATCCTCGGCAAAATCGCTAACAAGTCAACAATCTGTCAGGATTCACGAAATAGCAAAAGTAGAGCTCGATTGACTCAAGATAGGGTGCTCCATAATTGCAAACAAAGACATGGATGGATATAGCCCCACAATGTTAACAAAACATCCTTACTAATCATCCTCAAAAGAGGCACGGATCACTAGGAAACAACATAAACATATGGCATATTGATAAAAACAGATCATGGACTTAGTGAAATTGTAAGTCCCTGAAATCAGCATTAACGAATGCACTACGTTGCAAGCTTGTGCTAGTCACCACACATATCACAAAAATACATGGTAATCACCTCTGTAAAGATGGCATGGCATATAACAAAACTCATGTAGAGCTCAGGAGCATATCATGCACACATTAAACATGGCAAAAATGACAAATAGATATTTGATGAAACAGATCTGACAATTTAACCATATAGCTCTCTTCCAACAGCATTTCGGGCATCAAGATGAGCTCAAATGAAAATGACGCAACGAGATAAAATGATGTACTCTCTGAGACGAACATTTTTGATATGCTACACGCTCAAATCGGAGCTGTGGATGCAGAGTTATGGCATGATGAAGTATGCTAAAAATATGCAAAACTGGGACAAAACGAGGTCAACCCTAGGGTTTACTGTTGCGGCGGATCTAGATTTGGCGAGGCACGGACGCCGAGGTTTGCCGGGGCTTCTGCCGAAGAAGTCGTGGAGCTCGCCGGAGAGGAGGAGGCCGGCCGGAACGGGCGAGGGGAGGCGAGGGCGAGGCGGCGGTGGGTCGGCGAGGTGGTGCGGGCGCGGGGCGGCCCAGTGGCGGTGCGGCTCGCCGGAGTTGGGGCGGCGTCGGTGATGGAGTGCGGCAGCGCCGGAGTTGAAGAAGGCGGCCGTCGGCGGAGGAGGCGAGAGGCGCGGGCGCCGCGGCCTCCCAGACGGCGGGCGCGGGCGACGGGCCGGGAGGGCCGGTGACGGGCCCCGCGGGCCGCGGCGGGTGCGGACGGTGATGTGGGCGCGGAGGCGCCACGTGGCAGCTTGCGGTAGGCTGGGCGGCGGTGGGCGGACGTGTCCGGTCCGATCCGGACGCGTTCGGCGGCGGGAGGAGGAAGATGCTAGGGTTAGGGTGGATTTTGCCCGAAATTTCGGAGGGGGAGTCCTTTTTATACATAGAAGGAGCTAGGAGGCTCCAAATGGAGTGCAGTTTTCGGCCACACGATCGTGATCGAACGCTCTACACGATGGGAGAGGTTTTGGTGGGTTTTGGGCCAAATTGGAAGGGTGTTGGGCTGCAACACACACGAGGCCTTCTCGGTCCCTCGGTTAACCGTTGGAGTATCAAACGAAGTCCAAAATGGTACGAAACTTGACAGGCGGTCTACCGGTAGTAAACCGAGGCCGCATGACAAGTCTCTATCCAATCCGGAAATGTTTAACCCCCACACACGAAAAGAGGTATGAAGGACCATCGGAGGAGATAGGAGCGCCAGAATGCAAAACGGACAACGGGGAAAATGCTTGGATGCATGAGACGAACACGTATGCAAATGCAATGCACATTATGCCATGATATGAGATGCATGACAACGACAACAACACACGGAGACAAAAACCCGAACCCGAGGAAATAAAATAACTTAGCGTCGGAAACGGCAAGAGTTGCGATACATATAAGGTAAATTACATCCGGGTTGTTACAGCGGGCCCACATGGGGACCACAACCCACTAGGGCGTACCTCGGGGTCCTCGTGCGCCCAGGTGGGTTGTGCACACTTGGTGCACCTCCCTTTGATATTATTTGCACAAAAAATTCTTAAATATTCAGAAAAAATCGTATTAAATTTTTAGAGCATTCTGAGAACTTCTATTTTTGGGTCATTTTTTGTTCCACGGGAAATTTAGAAAACAGACAAAACATGGCATTTTATTTTATTTAACTAATAAAAACATAAAACAAAAGGTTGGGACAGAAGGTAGTGCTCACTAAATTCATCAACTTCATACCTCTCAAAATGATCTATTAATAAGGTTGATTAGGTCTTATTAACAATAACTTTCAATTATCATGAAACCAAAGAACTTTCGTAAATCACTAAGTTACCTCAATGGAGATATGAATGTCCCCAACAATAAACATTTCATATTTGTTTTTGGCAGTAGGTAGAGGTAGTTGAAAACTTCCAATAGTTATTGTCAGAGATTTTTCAATAACATTAATACCATTCACTTGGAATTGTTTCTTCGGAAAGTGCACCGTATGCTCATTACCATTGATATGAAATGTGACCTTGCTATTATTGCAATCAATAACAGCCCCTACAGTATTCAACAAGGGTCTACCAAGGATAATCGACATGTTCTCGTCCTCGGGCATCTCAAGTATGACAAAGTCAGTCAAAATAGTAACATTAGCAACAACAACGGGCACATCCTCACAAATACCGATAGGTATGGCAGTAGATTCGTCATCCATTAGCAAAGATATTTCAGTAGGTGTGAGTTTACTCAAATCAAGTCCTTTATATAAAGAGAAAGGCATAACACTAACACCAGCTCCTAAATCACATAAAGCAGTTTTCACATTGTTCTTTTTGATGGAGCAAGGTATAGTTGGTATTCCCGGATCTCCAAGTTTCTTAGGTACTCCATCCTTAAAAGTATAATTAGCAAGCATAGTGGAGATTTCAGCTTCCTGTATTTTTCTCTTATTAGTGATGATGTCTTTCATATACTTTGCATAAGGAGGCATTTTAAGGATATCAGTCAAGCGAGTACGCAAAAAGACTGGCCTCAGCATTTTAGTAAAGCGTTCGAATTCTTCATCATCTTTCTTTTTACTTGAATTAGGTGGAAAGGGCATAGGTTTTTGAACACACGGTTCTCTTTCCCTATCGTGTTTTCTAGCAATAAAGTCCCTTTTATCATATCATGTATTCTTAGGTTGTGGGTTATCAAGATCAAGTGGTGGTTCTATCTCAACATCATTGTCTGGTTCTTTATTATATGTTTGAGTGTCTTCATGAACCTCATTATTAACTTTTTCATTATCATAAGCTGAGTGTTCATTACCAGATTGAGTTTCAACATCAGAAATAGAAACATCATTATCATTATCAGGAGGTTTTTCTATTTTAGGTTCACTAGAAGCATGCAAAGTCCTATTATTTTACTTTTTATTCTTCTTTTTAGAAGTACTAGGTGTAGTGGTGTTGTTCCTTTGTGAATCCTACTCAATTATTTTTGTGTGTCCCTCTAGATAAAGTGGTTCCTGACTCATTTTACCTCCTCTAGTTGCTACTCTAACAGCAAAGTCATGTATGTTGCTATTCATTTCATCTAGCAACTCTCTTTGAGATTTAGCAACATGTTCTAACTGGGTTTGTACCATAGAAGCATGCTTTTCAACACCTCTAACATCATTTGAGATTCTAAATAACAAGTCACTCAAGCGAGCAATCATATCAGAGTTGTATTTCAATTGTTTCCTAACATTTTCATTGAAGTGATCTTGTTTTCTAATATAGTTTTCAAACTCATAAAGGCATTGCCTAGGGGGCATATTGTGAGGATTGTCATTATCATTAAGCTTCATTAGAGAACTTACCTCTACCACCTTAGGTAGTGGTGGTGTATTAAGCCCATGTATTTCCTCAATAGGAGGTAAGTTTTTGACATCCTTAGCTTTAATACCTTTTTCCTTCATAGATTTCTTTGCCTCTTGCATATCTTTTAGGACTAAGATATAATATACCCCTCTTCTTCGGAGTGGGTTTAGGCAGTGGTTCAGGAAGAGTCCAATCATCAAAAAAATTCAATATATTATTCAATAATTCTTCTGCTTGCCCAATGGTTCATTCCCTGAAAACACAACCAACACAACTATCCAGGAAGTCCCTAGAAGCATCGGTTAGTCCATTATAGAAGATATCAAGTATTTCATTTTTCTTAACAGGATGATTAGGCAAAGCATTAAGTAGTTGGCAAAGCCTCCCCCAAGCTTGTGGGAGACTCTATTTTTTAATTTGCACAAAGTTAAATATCTCATGTAAAGCAGATTGTTTCTTATGAGCGAGGAAATATTTTTCAAAGAAGTAACAAATCATATCCTGGGGACTACGCACACAACCAGGAGCAAGAATATTGTACCAAGCTTTAGCATCACCATTTAATGAGAACAGAAATAATTTGAAAATAAAGTAACAGTGAGTTTTCTCATCATGAGTAAAAAGGGTGGCTATGTCATTCAACTTAGTAAGATGTGCCACAACAGTTTCAGTTTCATAACCATGGAAAGGATCAGATTCAACAAGAGTGATTAACTCTGGGTCGATAGAGAATTCATAATCCTTATCATCAATAAAGATAGGTGAAGTAGCAAACTTAGGATCATATTGCATTCTAGCATTCAGAGATTTTTCTTTATACTTGCATAATAATTTCTCTAGATATGTCTATCCTTAAAAGTAAGAATATCTCTAGTTGTCTCCTCATTCATAACATAACCTTCCGGTACCTTAGGCAATTCATATCTAGGAGGGATAGTTCTAGTAGGTGCTCCTACTTTAGATCCATATTGAGCAATCTGATTATGCATCATTTTATCCAAATTTTCAATCATCTCAACTCTAGCATCCTTATTTTCAATAATATCAAGCCTTTGCATTACATGCTCCAAGGTTAAAATAGTTCCATTGACCAAAAGATGTGATGGGCCTAACAAATATATCATGGCATTGTAAGAATCACAAGTATGGCTACCCAAGAAGTTCCCTCCAGTAATGGTATCTAAAACATATCTATTCCAAGGAGTAACGCCCACGTAAAAATTGCGAAGAAGAACAACAGTAGGTTGCTTTTGAGTAGATCTATTTTGAGCATTGCAAAATCAATACCAATCATCTTTTAAGTTTTCTCCCTCCCTTTGTTTAAAATTGAGAACTTCGTTATTGGGAGTGCTAACAATGATGGGAGGAATGGCCATAGAAGCGAGACAAGCACATAAAAGGAAAACGAAGAAGACGAACAGAAGAGGGGCAAAGAAAAGGCAAAACTTTTCAAAAATCGTTTTAGAAGTGGGGGAGAGGAAAGCGAGAGGCGAATGACAAATAATGTAATGCAAAAGAAGAGACTTTATGATGGGTACTTGGTATGTCTTGGCTTGGCGTAGATCTCCAGGGCAACGGCGCCATAAATTCTTCCTGCTACTTCTTGAGCTTATGTTGGTTTTTCCCTTGAAGAGGAAAGGGTGATGCAGCAAAGTAGAGTAAGTATTCCCCTCGGCTTTTGAGAACCAAGTTATCAATCCAGTAGGAGACAACACACAAGTCACCGAATACCTGCACAAACAAACGCCAACTTGCACCCAACGCGATAAAGGGGTTGTCAATCCCGTCACGGTTATTTGCAAAGTGAGATCTCATAGAGATGGATAAATGGTAAAGTAATATTTTTGGTATTTTTGGTTTACGGAACGGAAAGTAAAAGATTGGAAAATAATTAAAATAGGAAACTAAAATTATAGATCGGAAACTTATATGATGGAAAATAGAACCGGGGGCCTTAGGTTTCACTAGAGGCTTTTCTCAAGATAGAAATTATTAAAGTGGGTGAACAAATTATTGTCGAGCAATTGATAGAAAAGCGCAAAGTTATGACGATATCTAAGGCAATGACCATGAATATAGGCATCATGTCTGTATCAAGTAGACCGACTCCTGCCTGTATCTACTACTATTACTCCAAACACTGACTGACTCCTTCCTGCATCTAGAGTAGTAAGTTCATAGAACAGAGTAACGATTAAGTAACATGACATGATGTAGTAGGATAAACTCATGCAATATGATGAAAACCCTATCTTGTTATCCTCGATGGCAACAATACAATACGTGTCAGTTCCCCTTCTGTGACTGGGATCGAGCACCGCAAGATTGAACCCAAAGCTAAGCACTTCTTCCATTGCAAGAAAACCCAATCTAGTTGGCCAAACCAAATCAATAGTTCGAAGAGACTTACAAAGATATCAAATCATTCATATAAGAATTCAGAGAATATTCATAGATAAGCTGATCATAAATCCACAATTCATCGGATCTTGGCAAACACACCACAAAAGGGTATCACCTCGGATAGATCTCCAAGAACATCGAGGAGACACATGGTATTGAGAATCAAAGAGAGAGAAGAAACCATCTAGCTACTAGCTATGGACCCGTAGGTCTGAGGTAAACTACTCATGCTTCATCGGAGAGGCAATGGTGTTGATGTAGAAGCCCTTCGTGATCGAATCCCCCTCTGGCGGGATGCCGGGAAAGGCTCCTAGATGGGATCTCACGGGTACAGAAGGTTGCAGCGGCGAAAAAGTGTTTTCGTGGCTCTCCTGGTAGGTTTTGGAATATTTAGGAATATATAGGTGGACGAAATAGGTCGGTGGAGTCATGAGGGACCCACAAGGGTGGGGGGCGCGCCCTACCCCCTGGGCGCACCCTCCATCCTTGTGGGTGCCTCGTGGCTTCCCTGATGTGTACTCCAAGTCCTCCGGATGTCTTCTAGTCCAAGAAAAATAATCGCGAAAGTTTCATTCCCTTTGGACTCTGTTTGATATTCCTTTTCTGTGAAACTATAAAACAAGGAAAAAACAGGAACTTGCACTGGGCTCTCAGTTAATGCCCAAAAATAATATAAAATAGCATAATAATGCATATAAAACATCCAAAACCGATAATGTAATAGCATGGAACAATCAAAAATTATAGATACATTGGAGACGTATTAGCTGGCACCACCGCCCGACACACGCTAGTCTGGGCTCCCAAATGAGCCCAGCCGCGCAACGAACGGAGCACCATAGCACGTTCCTGGGTGCCCCCGCCGCGTCTGCTGCCGCCGGCGGGTTACACCCAGTTGACCAGGGATTTGACCTCCCCTGGGTCAATGATAGGTGGGACCCTCCCTACTAACTAATTTAGTTAAAGGTTAATTAAATTAGGTTAGTTAGGTTAGTCACTAACACGCGGGATGCACTGGTCAGTTTGACATGGGCCGCCCTATTGACCTGTTGAAGTCAGCATGAGGTCATGCTGATGCAATAATTCCTTTTCTGGAATTAGTTTAATTCTAAATAACCAGAAATTCCAGAAAAAGGTTTAAACTTGAAAAATTCATAGTAAATAATTTATAGCTCAGATAGAAAATATTTATATATGAAAAATTATCGGAAAAATCCAATCTATCCATTGGTACTGGTCTTATGCATGACAAAGCAACTTAACCTTGCTGTATAGATCAAAACAATTTAGTGCACTTTGTAAATTCATAGCTTGGGTTTGATTCTGAACCTTTGGTTCAAATAGACTCAAACCCTTCTGTTTTAGTTGCATTAGTTCAAACACACCCATTTTGCCATGTCTTGAGCATGCATCACATTGTTGCATATTGCCATGTGTTGATTGTGTAACCGGTATGTTCCTTGCGGTAGGTTCTGCACCCGAGGATATTCACGAGTATCCAGTTGAAGGGCAGTACCCCTCAACCACTATGTCTGGAAAACAACCCCCATTGATCATTTCGATACAATCCCATCCTCTCGCTCCTTCTCTCATTTACTACATTAAGACAACAATGTTTCAAACTATTGTTTGCTGCGGTAGTTGAACCCCTTTCCTCTGCATGACCTATCTTTGCCACAGTAACTAGATGAAACCCACTAGCATGTGTAGGAGTTGATCGAGCCCTGTTGTGTTCCTACCATGCTATGCTTCATATGCTTAGAGTTGAGTCGGGTCTGTTTCATCTAGGTGATGGATCGGCGTGAAATGGTTGTGTTTGGTAATGAGAGTGAAGTGTTGAACCTATTTTGGTAAAGGTATTCATGAGAGGCCATGTAGGAGTACATGGTGGGTTGTTTCATTGGAACAGTCCTAAGAACTGAGTTCCGTGTATGTGATCCAAGATAATCTACTACCACACATTGGGCCCTGGAATATGACCCCGCTCGACTTATTGACCGCCATGTCCTCGGTCCAGGAGTTGCAAGTAGCTTCTGGTGTTTGTGGAATGCTGGAGGCCGTGCGTGGTGCTGACCTTAGGGGTGGGCTGTGACGCGGAAGGCAAGTGGACCGGTGTACCGAGACGCCCATTTGGTGGCTCAGGAACCCCGCACACATCGTTTGGTGACTCGGGAACCTTCCACACATCATTTGGGGCCATAGTGGAAACCCCGGTCGGACTTCCTTCTGTATGGAACCCGAATAGGTGATAAACCTGGACTAGAGACTTGTGTGGTTGGTTAGGTAGTGGTGTACACCCTCGCCGGCTTTCGCTTGAAGTCTACCGGGCACATGACTTGTGCAAGTGCTAAGTGGTGGACACATGTGTGAAGCAGTACACCCTTGCAGGGTTATCAAACTATTCAAATAGTCGCGTCCGCGGTAATGGACTACTTGGGTACTTATGAAATTCATAGACAAGTTAATGGTTACTCATAAAAGTCTCAAGACAAGTGTGAGTGTCGTTGATGGCCCTTCCGTAGGAAGACGGGAGAGGATCCACGGTAGAGTATTGTCGTGGTGATTAGTGGACTCGTGTGCGCTATCTCATCTTATTCAAACTACTGATACACATAGTATACGATAGATAAGAGTCAAAGTTGGCTTGCTGCAATAAACACCACTACCCTTGTTGACAATGTTGCATGTATGATAGGATCTGATGTAAGACTTGTTGAGTACCTTTGTACTCATGTTTGCTTAATATACTGCTGCAGAGGAGAACACTGCCCCCTCCAATGGTTTCTATGTAGATCTCGATGTTGATGAGTGACTTGCTAGCCAGGTGGCAACCTCGAGCCTGTGAAGGGCCTTGTAGATAGTCAGGCTTCACCAAGCCTTCTTTCTTTCCAGTTGTCTGTACTCGGACAAGTTTAGCTTCCGCATGTGCTTTGTATGTTTGTATGACTTGAGTGTTAGGTCATGTGACCCCTACTTGTATGGATATGTTATGTATGGCTCTCCGAAGCCTTTTAAATAAATACTTAGAGTCGTAGAGTTTTTTTGTGATGCCATGTTGTATTTGCACATATCGAGCATATTGTGTGTATGATTTTGAAATTCTTGGTATGTGTGGGATTCAACACCTAGTTGTTTATTATCGGTAGCCTCTCTTATGGGGAAATGTCTCCTAGTGCTTCCACTGAGCCATGGTAGCTTGCTACCGCTCTGGAACACATGGATTGATTGGCATTTGTCCTTCTTTGCTCCTGTATCTGTCCCTTAGGGGAAATGTCACGCGGTGTTTTACTGGAGTCCTTGTAGCTTACTACGACTCGTTTGCACTCGTTTTTGACCGACAGGTGCATTGCTGGGTCATGTATGCATGTCCCTATAAGCTTGTGCCACCTTGGGTTTACGACTAGTCATGTCGGCCCGGATTCTCTCTCATATGGATGCTAGCGGCACAGTAATATACATGATCGAAAAGGCGCAAATGGTCCTGATCAAGGCAAGGCTGCAGCCGTGGGAATACCGTGCGTTAGTCCACAATGCGATATGACGTGTTACAGGCTAGATCGGTGTGACTTAGGGTCGGGGTCCTGACATTTACCTTGAACGACATGAAAATACAGCATATAGGTAGGTATGGTGGACTCATGTGGCAAAACTGGGTTTAAGAATTTTGGATGCACAAGTAGTATTCCCACTTAGTACAAACGGAGGCTAGCAAATAGATTGAGAAGCAACCTACCAAGAAACGAAAATTCACATAAACGAGCTTTGAGCATAACTAATACCAAATAATGCACCACAAGTAGGATGTAATTTCATTGCATAACTATTGACTTGCGTGCTTGCATAGGGAATCAAAAACCTTAACACCAATATTCTTACTAAAGCATGATTACTCACCAACATGAATGACATATTATTATCTCCATATCACAAAACTATTGCAAGGAATCAAACTTATCATATCCAATGATCTACATGAAGGTTTTTATTATATCCTTCTTGGATATTCATCATGTTAGGGCCAATTTCATAGCTTGTGCAAATTCTCATCACTAGTATCAACTCTCAAAATAATATAAGTGAAGCATGAGAGTATTCGACAAACTAGTCCAAAAAGATATAAGTGAAGATCAAGCGAGTACTTAAGTAGATGGGTATCCATTTGAGGACTCTCTCTTATTTAGAAACTTTCAGATAGAAGTAATTTATTAAAACAGCAAGCCAAAAATGACGTTCAAAGAATAGCACACATCATGTGAAGAAGCAAAAACTTAGGCTCAACCGATAATAACCGATAATTGTTAATGAAGAAAGGTGGGATGCCTACTTGGGCATCCCCAAGCTTAGATGCTTGAGGCTTCTTGTAATACTATCTTGGGATGCCTTGGGCATCCCCAAGCTTGAGCTTTTGTGTCTCCTTAATTCCTTCTCATAACACGGTTTCCCTAAATCTTAAAAACTTCATCCATACAAAACTCAACAAGAACTCGTGAGATAAGTTAGTATAAACCAATGCAAAACCTTATCATTCTCTACTATAGCAAATCACTAAAATTATAATTTAACATTGCATACTACATGCCTCTACATATTTAATACTCCTATCCTCAAATAGAATTGTTAAATAGGCAAACATATGCAAACAATGAAAACATAACAGCAATCTGCCAAAACAGGACAGTCTATAAAGAATGCAAGAGGATTCATACTTCTCTAACTCCAAAAAATCTGCAAATTTACCATACTGTAGAAAATATCTAATACCATATTGTGTAAAAATTTCAAGATTTTATCATGTTCTGACTTTCCAGAAGAATTCATACAATGATAGAAATCTTTCTATCTTCAAACAACATGTAGACTTGCAAAATAAGCATGGTAAAGGCTATACTTGGCATTTTTATTGAAGTAAAAGATGCAAAACATTATTATAAATAACGGAAAGAAAATCAAAACAAAAGAAAATGATTCTCCAAGCAAAACTCATATCATGTGACGAATAAAAATATAGCCTAAAGTAAGGTTATCGATATTGTTGGAGACGAAAGAGGGGATGCCTACGGGGCATCCCCAAGATTAGTTGCTTGGATCTTCAAAAATTCATACAATGATAGAAGAATTCATACAATGATAGAAATCTTTCTATCTTCAAACAACATGTAGACTTGTAAAATAAGCATGGTAAAGGCTATACTTGGCATTTTTATTGAAGTAAAAGATGCAAAACATATTATAAATAACGGAAAGAAAATCAAAACAAAAGAAAATGATTCTCCAAGCAAAACTCATATCATGTGACGAATAAAAATATAGCCTAAAGTAAGGTTATCGATATTGTTGGAGACGAAAGAGGGGATGCCTACGGGGCATCCCCAAGCTTAGTTGCTTGGATCTTCCTTGCATATTAACTTTGGGTGACTTGGGTATCCCCAAGCTTAGGGTCTTGTCACTCCTTATTCTCCTCATATCGATATCTCATCCAAAACTTGAGAACTTCAATCACACAAAACTTAACGGAACTTCATGAGATGGCTTAGTATGATAAAGACAAATCATTCACTTTGGTACTGTCAAAGACAAGATTCATAATTGTTCTCACACAATGCTTATTGTACCTTATAATTTCCATAATTTATATTGACCAATATAAGCCATAGAAACTAGATAACAAGCAAACTGTGTATTGAAAACAGAATCTGTCAAAAACAGAATAATCTGTAGTAATCTGAACTTTGGCCATACTTCTGTAACTCCAAAAATTATGAAAAATTAGGACAATGAAAGTAATTTGTATATCAATCATCAGTTGAAAAATTCAGAATTTTTTGATGCTCCAGTGAATTTAAGCAATTCTATTACTGGAAGCAAAAGTTCCTATTTTGCACAGAATCAAGTCAACTATCATCCACACTATCCCAAAGGATTTACTTGGCACTTTCTTGAAACAAAAGCTATCAAACATGGTTAGTACAGTAGACTATTCATGTGAACATGCAAAAACAGTAGGTAAAAGTGTTGGGTTGTCTCCCAACATGCACTTGTCTTTAGTTCCTTGTAGCTAGGCATGATGATTTCAATGATGCTCACATAAAAAGATAAGAATTGAAACATAAAGAGAGCATAATGAATCACATGAAAAGCACATTTAAGCCTAACCCACTTCCTATGCATAGGGATTTTTTGAGCAACCAATTTATGGGAGCAAGAATAAACTAGCATAGGAAGGTAAAACAAGCAAAACTTCAAGATTTTCACCACATAGAGAGGAAACTTGATATTATTGCGATACCTACAAGCATATGTTCCTCTCTCATAATAATTTTCAGTAGCATCATGAATGAATTCAACAATATAGCTATCACATAAATCATTCTTTTCATGATCCACAATCATAGAAATTTTATTACTCTCCACCTAAGGAAATTTATTCTCATGAATAGTAGTGGGAGCAAACTTAACAAAATAACTATCATGGGATTGAAAATTAAAATCATGATGACAAGTTTCATGGTTATCATTATTCTTTATAGCATACATGTCATCACCATAATCATCATAGATAGTAACTTTGTTGTCATAGTCAATTAAAACCTCTTCCAAAATAGTGGATTCATCACTAAATAAAGTCATGACCTCACCAAATCCACTTTCATAATTATCACAATAAGATTCTAAACCCTCCAAAATAGTGGGATCATTAGTACCTAGAGTTGACACTCTCCCAAACCCACTTTCATCAATATAATCAACATAAATAAGAGGCATGCTTTGATCATAATAAATTTTCTCATCAAAACTTGGGGGAGTAAAAAATATCATCTTCATCAAATATAGCATCCCTAAGCTTGTGGCTTTGCATATCGTTAGCATCATGGATATTCAAAGAGTTCATACCAACAACATTGCAATCATGCTCATCATTCAAAGATTATTTGTCAAACATTTTATAGAATTCTTCTTCTATCACTTGAACACAATTTTCCTTTCCATCATTTTCATGAAACATATTATAAAGATCAATAATATGATGCACCCTCAATTATATTTTTTATTTTTATTTTTATAAACAAAACTAGTGATAAAATAGGAAACTAAAAGATTCAATTGCAAGATCTAAAGATATTCTTTCAAGCACTCATGTCGGTGTCAAAACCGGCGGATCTCGGGTAGGGGGTCCCGAACTGTGCGTCTAAGCCGGATGGTAACAGGAGGCAAGGAACACGATGTTTTACCCAGGTTCGGGCCCTCTTGATGGAGGTAAAACCCTACGTCCTGCTTGATTAACATTGATGATATGGGTAGTACAAGAGTAGATCTACCACGAGATCAGGGAGGCTAAACCCTAGAAGCTAGCCTATGGTATGATTGTATGTTATAGTTGTTGTCCTATGGACTAAAACCCTTCGGTTTATATAGACACCGGAGAGGGTTAGGGTTACACAAAGTCGGTTACAAAGGAGGAGATATCCATATCTGTATTTCCTAGCTTGCCTTCCACGCCAAGTAGAGTCCCATCCGGACACGAGACGAAGTCTTCAATCTTGTATCTTCATAGTCTAACAGTCCGGCCAATGGAGATAGTCCGGCTGTCCGGAGACCCCCTAATCCAGGACTCCCTCAGTATCCCCTGAACTAGGCTTCAATGACGATGAGTCCGGCGCGTAGTATTGTCTTCGGCATTGCAAGGCGGGTTCCTTCTCCGAATACATCATAGAAGAATTTGAATACGAGGATAGTGTCTGACCCTGCAAAATAAGTTCCACATTCCACCGCAGAGAGAATAATATTTTCGCATATCTAATTTGCTGGCTTGTTTTGGCAACATGACGTTATGTCATGGCCCGGTGATTATTCGAACCGTTTCTTTTAACCAGCCCCGCACATAACGCGAGGCAGTTTTTCGACACGTCTTGTCAAAGCAGAGATCGTGTCCCCTTATTATGGGATTCTCATCAATACGGGCGTGGGTAACCCAACCGCGCCATCAATTGCGGCGCTTGGGGGATAAGCGAGTTTTACCAGGCAAGTGGGGACGCTTAACTTCGTCTGCCCATATAAAGGGATAAGGATTCACCTTTCTATCCACGCCTTCTTCCCCCTTTGCTCATCCGTCTTCGCACACTCGAGCTCTAGCGCCCAAGTCTGCACTTCCCACCTCTACCTTCTCCAATCATGTCCGGAGCGGGAGGCAAGTGGATGGTCTCCTCCATCACGGAGGGAGACATCAAGAAACTGAGGAGAGCCGGATACCTGCCCGACGACATCGCGCACCGGCTACCAGATGAGGGGCGGCTCCTCCCCACCCCCAGGCCCCATGAGAGGGTATTATTCCTCACCCATTTCCTCCGCGGACTGGGATTCCCTCTCCATCCCTTCGTCCGGGGGCTCATGTTTTATTACGGCCTGGATTTCCACGATCTGGCCCCAAATTTCATCCTCAACATCTCCGCGTTTATCGTCGTGTGCGAGGCCTTCCTCCGCATCAGGCCCCACTTCGGCTTATGGCTGAAGACCTTCAATGTCAAGCCGAAGGTAGTGGGTAGCCGCCAGGAGGAATGCGGAGGCGCCATGGTGGGCAAGATGCCCAATGTAACATGGCTCGAGGGCTCCTTTGTGGAAACCATAAAGGGGTGGCAATCGGGGTGGTTCTATATCACCGAGCCGCGCGACCCTCCATGGGCAGCGGCCCCTGAGTTCTGATCTGGCATCCCCATGCGGCTCACCTCCTGGAAAGAGAAGGGCCTGTCCTGGGGTAATTCGAAAGAGCTGACTGGACTCCAAACATGTATTCAAAACATGTTGGACAAGAAGGTCAAGCTTGTCAACATAGTCCAAGTTATGCTCATCCGCCGGATACTCCCGTGCCATCAACGGGAGTACAACTTGTGGGAGTTCAATCCAGCGCAGCACCGAACTCTGGACAGGCTCTTCGACACGACTCATGAAGACGCCTGGAGGGTGCTGTTCAAAAGCGCCGAGGTCCCCCCCCCCCTATCACTGAGGATCGCGGATTCAGCGTGAAGCGCCAAGCCAGTGCGGTAAGCTGCTTTACCTTTCACATGATACTTATTTTATATAGATTGACTTTGTGTGGGATCTAAACTCCTGTACCTTTGACAGGACTGGCAGAAAATGGCCGGACAAATCGACTGTCCGGCTCCTTTGCCCGAAGGCCCCGCAGACGATCTTCTGACGAAGATGTTGACTCCGGCCCCTTATATGGTGCCAGAGAAGACCAAGAAGGCCAAGGGGACTCGAAAGATTTCCCGACGCCAGGCGTCGTCGGACTCACTGTTCGATGACTCGGCGGCGCATTCTTCCCCCGAAGACGAGGAAGAGGAAGAAGAAGATGCTCCCCCACCGACTAGGGGAGACAAGAAAAGGAAGGTCGCCCCAACTAGGGAGGCCAGAGAGTCCAAGAAGGGAAGGACTCTCCTTCCGGATGGTTCTCCCGCCACCGACGAAGGTGAAGACGAGTGGTTCTCCAGGATCAAGCCCCCGGGGAGATCATAAGTATTCGGATACCAGAGTAACTCATAGGATTCCTTTGCCGCACTGCTTTCTCTAACGTCAAACGCAATTATGCAGGCCGCCACGACCCAGCCTTGATGTATCATCGGACGGCTCCTTGGGCTTGTCGGACATGGATAGCGATCCAGTCCCGACCGCCACCTCCCCTCATCCTACCGACGATGCGGAGGTGTTGTCTCAAGAGGCACCGGATCGAGGGGAGACAGCCCCGTAGGCGCCTCAAGGCGACCTTCCGGATTCCGAGAGCCGAGGGGACAGGCCCCCTGAGAGCTCCGAGTTCGGCCCTCAGCCGAACACCATGCCAGACCCTCCAGCAGTTCCGGGCTCGGGCAGGCGGCCTCCTTCTAAGAGGGGCAAGACGCCTGTGCCGGTGACCTCTGTCCATCCAAAGGCGCCGGATAATCTGCTGGAAGCGCTTCGCAGCGCTTCCATCGACGAGGAGCACCGCACTATCATGAGTGCGGTGATCCAGAAGGTTCAGTCCGCCAAGAGCGGATTGACTGAAGCCTATGCCAGCCTTCTAATAGGCTTCGAGGTAAGTGTTTTAAAATGTAGTAGAAATATTACCGCATAGACAGTAGCCCCTGATGCTCTATTCGGTGTTCACAAAGAAAAGCCGAACAGAGGATCAAATAATATCACAGGAGTCTAATATAAGTATGTCAATATGCATATGCAGGCTTCGCAGCTGACATCCGCCGTACTGACTGCGGAGGTCGCCGTACTGAAGCAGGCCCTCGAGGGGTCCCGGAAAGAGCTCGGGCTTGCCAAGAGGCAGCTCGAGGAGAACAAGGGTAAGTAATACCCCATCTATAGATGTGTATATATGAAAGGACGCGATTGCAAAATGACAGTATCTTTGTATGTTTGCCAGGGATCCACGACCGAGGTGGCGACCCTGAAGCAAGCGCTAGCCCAGGCCGAAGAGAAAGCAGCCCAGGAGTGCACCGAGCGAGAGAAGCACGATGCTCGGGTGGGCGAGGTGCAGCAAGAGCTCCAGGCTCTCGTGACAAAGCACCAGGCGGTGGAGCTTGACTCGAAGATGCGAGAGTCTGAGCTTGTCGCGGCCCTTGAGAGCGCAAAGAGTGCCAAGGCCGAGGCCCAGAAGGCCCTCCAAGAGATCGACGCGATTAAGAAGATAGCGGCGAGTAAGGCTTTCTGTATGCAAAGCAAGCATGTAAAAGTAAATTACCGATTACTTACCCGGATCCGGAGCTCTTCAGGAGCATTCGCAGATTTGCCCCGCAGTGTGTCCGATGCCGCACAATTTTACCAGGCCGAGGATGGAAGCTCGACGGAGAAGCTGTTCTGGACTCAGTATGCTGAGGCCGAACATCCGGTGCCGGTGAGCGACCAGCTGAAGCAGATGGTCGAGCTACATAAGGCGGCCGATCAGGCCATGAAGAGCTTTATAGTCCGGCTATGGCCTGGCGACGCCCTTCCGAACAGCTTCTTCAGCCTGGTGAGGTGGCTTGTGGATGCCTGCCCGCGGCTGGAGGTCGTTAAGCGATTCGTCTGCATTGAAGGTGCACGCCGGGCTTTCGCCCATGTGAAATTGTAGTGGGTCAAGCTAGACGCCGTGAAGCTGATCAAGGATGGGCCGCCAGAGGGCAAGGAGCACCGCCACCCCGAGATGTATTACGAGGGTGTTATGCCGGGTGCCCGTCTCATCACAGACGAGTGTTCGAAAGATGTAATATTTGACTAAACTTGCTCATTTTATCCTGTATTTATGAAAACTTGTTTCATATGCGCTATGCAACGCTTGTTTGAATTTAAAATATTACCTTCTGTTTGGCTGTTTATCCAATCTGAGAGATGGCTAGTCCTTGGCTTCTGCCCCCATGCCACGAGTGTTGGGGTGTTCGGGATAAACCTGAGCAATCTTGTTCCCATATTTGGGTCCTTCGAGGGAGGTGCTCAGCACAACGAACAAGGCAACCAGACTAATAATGCTTTATCACTCTCACTTAGCCATAGAATTCTATAATTTTAAATTTTGGTGAAGCCCCTGGTATTTGGAAGGCCGAATATGGGGCGCGATACACGCCTGTAAGCCGGACAGGGCCGGCCCCTCGCCCTAAGCGGCATAAGTCTTTAGGGACTCGAAAAACTTCGCCGAACAGCGACCAGTCTCTCGCCTTATCATGACAGTCGGTTTTAGCTTTCTCTACTGAGGTGCTAAGCCCGGCAGAACCGGGGCACAATCGCAGTAGTTCTCCTAGCGCTACCTTAGCCGATAGAGCGGAACATAAGGTACCAAAACATAGGAGCCGGGCAAACCCAACATTTGACCAAAGACATGATTCGGAGCTGATGCATATAATGCTATAAGTTCGGGGTGCCGCACTTGTGAAAGTGTTCGGACTTTTCACACCGCATTATGGGGTACGTAAGCCCCTGGTGTATTGGCCGTACCATAGTGTATGGTTGCAAGGCGTCATTAATGAACATATATATATAACAAAAATGCAATAATAGTCGTAATGTCATGCATTATTTATTAAAAAATTGCGTTAAAGCAGCGTGATACAGAGAGTGCGATAAGCAAAGAGTAGGACTATGTCCCTTCCAATGGCAAGCTGAGGAATGATATTAAATTGAATATTTCACTCGTTACTATGATCAACCTGGGAATTTTGTGGTATAACGTAGTTGTCTGCCTCCTTGGTTGCTGCATCATGTGTTTGGCAATAGTACTGCCAGACAGTGTTTCCAGAGATTAAGGTCCTGAAAGAAAGAAAAAAGAAAAATAACCCCTAGTGCGGTTTAGGCCGCGTCTTGGGGCGTTCCATAGTTGTGCCCCCCTCCCACCTGTGCCCATGGTATTTTTAATGCGTAATTATGTACGCGCGGCACGAGCTTCGCCGTTGGGCTGGGATTGCGGTGGCAGTCGTATTGCTACGCGAGCTCAGATCGCGCCAGGCGGTCTATTTGCCGATTGCCCCGAGCGCGCTTGAAGGTGTCCGGGCTGTGAAGCACCGAACTGGTTGATTGCCTTGAGAGGCTGCTTTGCGCTTCTGATGCGAGAGCCGCGGTGTGCTCCTCTGTTCGGAGAGAGCACTGTGTGTATCCATTGACTGTAATAACTCTGCGAGGTCCTGGCATCTTGAGCTTGAGGTATGCATAATGCGGTACAACATTAAATCTAGCAAATGCGGTTCGCCCGAGCAGGGCGTGATAACCACTGCGGAACGGGACTATGTCGAAGATTAACTCTTCACTTCAGAAGTTATCCGGGGATCCGAAGACCACTTCCAGTGTAATTGAGCCTGTGCAATGGGACTCTACACCTGGAATGACGCCCTTAAAGGTCGTTTTTGTGGGTTTGATCCTTGAGGGGTCTATACCCATTTTGCGCACTGTGTCCTGATAAAGCAGGTTCAGGCTGCTGCCACCGTCCATAAGGACTCGAGTGAGGTGAAATCCGTCGATGATTGGGTCTAGGACCAGTGCGGCGAATCCGCCATGACGGATACTAGTGGGGTGGTCCCTGCGATCAAAGGTGATCGGACAGGAGGACCAAGGGTTGAACTTTGGGGCGACTGGCTGCAACGCATATACATCCCTGAGCGCACGCTTCCTCTCCCTCTTGGGGATGTGGGTTGCGTATATCATGTTCATCGTCCGCACTTGCGGGGGAAACCTCGTCTATCCTCCAGTGTGCGGCTGCCGGGGCTCCTCCTCGTCATTGCTATGCGGCCCCTTGTCCTTGTTTTCAGCAATTAACTTGCCGGCTTGCTTGAACACCCAACAATCCCTGTTGGTGTGATTGGCTAGCTTGTCTGGGGTGCCGTGTATTTGACACGAGCGATCGAGTATATGGTCCAAGCTGGACGGACCCGACGTACTTTGTTTTAATGGCTTTTTCCGCTGACTAGGTTTAGAGCCTTTGAATCCGGCATTGACTGCCATATCCTCAGTATTTTCGCTGTTAATGCGGCTCTTATGCTTGTTGCGACGTGACCTGCTATTGCCGTCCTTGGTATCTGAGGTACCATGGTTCTTTGATATGTTGTTACTGCGAGCCAGCCAGCTATCTTCTCCCGCACAAAAGCGGGTCATGAGTGTCGTGAGGGCTGCCATAGATTTCGGCTTTTCCTGACCAAGGTGCTGGGCTAGCCACTCGTCTCGGATGTTGTGCTTGAACGCCGCTAAGGCCTCCGCATCCGGACAGTCGATGATTTGATTTTTCTTTGTAAGGAACCGAGTCCAGAATTACCTGGCCGACTCTTCCGGCTGCTGAATTATGTGGCTTAAATCATCGGTGTCTGGTGGTCGCACATAAGTGCCCTGAAAGTTGTCGAGGAATGCGGCTTCCAGATCTTCCCAACAGCTAATGGAGTCCGCTGGCAAGCTGTTAAGCCAATGCCGCGCTGGTCCTTTGAGTTTTAGTGGGCGGTATTTGATGGCGTGTAAGTCATCGCCGCGGGCCATGTGGATGTGGAGGAGGAAGTCCTCAATCCATACTGTGGGATCTATTGTGCCGTCGTATGATTCAATATTTACAGGTTTGAAACCTTCTGGGAATTGATGTTCCATTACTTCGTCTGTGAAGCATAAGGGGTGTGCGGCGCCTCTGTATTGGGCTATATCTCGACGCAGCTCGAATGGGTCTTGCCCGCTGTGTTCGGCCCGGCCGGATTTGCTTTCACTGTATCCGGTGTGACGTTTGTCGTCTCGTAGAGTGGTGCGCCCTCGTGATCCGAAGATCAATCTTGAATGCTTTGCCTTGTCTTCCAATATGTCTCGCAGGTCTGGCATATCTCCCCATGCCTTTTTATTTGAATGGCGTTGGGGTGGAGGCTAATCTTTTGGCTGGAATGCCTCTCTATCGCGGCCACGAGGTGGCCGATTAGCCGTATCATACGCTTCTTCCTCCAATCGGGGTAGTAACCTGCACCTTGGGTAACTCTTGCAGGGGCGCTCGAGTTCATATTCCTCGGCCGCGAGGACTTCATCCATTTGTCAGCTAGCAGATCTTGATCATCTTCAAGCTGCTGCTGCTTTTTCTTCAGGCTATTTGCTGTGGCCATAAACCGGCGCTTAAAGTGCTCTTGGTCGACGGGATCCTCTAGGACGGCGAATTCATCGTCGCGGAGGCTTGCCTCGTCGTCGGAGGGGGGATGTAATTGTCATCCTCCTCCTCTCCGTATGCCGCTCTCTCAGGGGAGCTGGCTCCTCCATCTTCCTGCTCTAAATCTTGCTGGGGGGGTCTGTTGTTTTCTTCGGCACCATCCGGAGTGTTATTATCTCCTGTGCCGGTATCACCACTTTTGCTTTGGTAGGAATTAGAGCGGCGCCGCTGATGTCGGCATTTGGGTTGCTTCTTGGAGGGGTCATCCTCCGCTATCTCATCGCCATTGCCTTCTTTGGGTGTATCCACCATGTATATGTCATATGACGAGGTGGCTTTCCAGTGCCCTATAGGTGCTGGTTCATGTTCGTCTCCAACATCGTCGTCCATACCGTCGATGTCTTCGGAGTCGAAGTCGAGCATGTTGGTTAAATCATCGACAGTGGCTACGAAGTGGGTGGTGGGTGGGTGTTGAATTTCTTCGTCGTCCGTATCCCAATCCTGTTGGCCATAATCCGGCCAGGGCTCTCCTATCAAAGAGAGAGACCTTATTGAATTCAGAATGTCGCCGAAGGGCGAGTGCTGAAAGATATCTGCGGTTGTGAATTCCATGATCGGCACCCAATCGGATTCGATTGGCAGGGGCGCGGATGGTTCGGAGTCCGGAAAAGAGTCCGGCACCTTGGAGTCACGGGCTACGCAGAGGTTTAGGCTGGTGTTCGGCTCGATCGCCATTGAGACTGCAGCCCCTGAGGCGGTGTCTAACCAACCGTCCTCAACTGGCGCAGTAGGCTTCGAGCTGAGGGTCGGAGCTGATGCGGGTGCAGCCTCTGGGGTACTGTTCGGCGGCAGAGCTAGGTCATACCCATCGCGACAGTGCGGCGCGCCCGGCTGCGGCTCGAATCCGTCGAAGATCAAGTCTCCGCGGATGTCGGACGTGTAATTCAAAATTCCAAATCTGACCTGATGGCCAGGGGTGTAGCTTTCAATCTGCTCCAGATGGCCAAGCAAATTAGCCCGCAGTGCAAAGCCGCCGAATACAAAGATCTGTCCGGGGAGAAAAGTCTCACCCTGGACCGCATCACTATCGATGATAGTAGGAGCCATCAAGCCTAACGGCGGCGACACAGAGGAACTCCCAATGAAAGCACCAATGTCGGCGTCAAAACCGGCGGATCTCGGGTAGGGGGTCCCGAACTGTGCGTCTAGGCCGGATGGTAATAGGAGGCAAGGAACACGATGTTTTACCCAGGTTTGGGCCCTCTTGATGGAGGTAAAACCCTACGTCCTGCTTGATTAACATTGATGATATGGGTAGTACAAGAGTAGATCTACCATGAGATCAGAGAGGCTAAACCCTAGAAGCTAGCCTATGGTATGATTGTATGTTATGGTTGTTGTCCTACGGACTAAAACCCTTCGGTTTATATAGACACCGGAGAGGGTTAGGGTTACACAAGGTCGGTTACAAAGGAGGAGATATCCATATCCGTATTGCCTAGCTTGCCTTCCATGCCAAGTAGAGTCCCATCCGGACACGAGACGAAGTCTTCAATCTTGTATCTTCATAGTCTAACAGTCCGGCCAATGGAGATAGTCCGGCTGTCCGGAGACCCCCTAATCTAGGACTCCCTCAACTCACCTCCCCCGCAACGGTGCCAGAAAAGAGCTTGATGTCTACTACACAACTTGTTCTTGTAGACTCGTGTTGGGCCTCCAAGCACATAGTTTTGTAGGAAAGTAGCAATTTTCGCTCAAGTGGATGACCTAATGTTTCTCAATCCATGGGAGGCGTAGGATGAAGATGGTCTCTCTCAAACAACCCTGCAACCAAATAATAAAAGGCCTCTTGTGTCCCCAAAACACCAAATACAATGGTAATTTGTATAGGTGCACTAGTTCGGCGAATAGATGGTGATACAATTGTAGTAATGATAGTAGATATTGATTTTTGTGATAGTAATAATAATAAAAAAAAGCAAGGTAGCAAGTAACAAAACCGAGCACAAACAGTATTGCAATGCTTGAAAATGAGGCCTAGGGTCTGTACTTTCGCTAGTGCAATCTCTCAACAATTCTAATATAATTGGATCATATAACCATCCCTCAACATGCGATGAAGAATCACTAGAAAGTTCCTATCTGGCGAGGAACATAAGATGAATTGTTTGTAGGGCACGAAACTACCTAAAAGCTATTCCTTCCGATCAATCTATCCTGGAGTTCGTACTCAAATAACACCAAGTTGTTCTTTCTGATCGATCTAACCAAGAGTCACCGTGAATATCCTAGATACTCCAATGTCGCCGTGAATATCCGTGAGTTGATTATACGATATGCATCAAACAATTTCTGATTCATAATACTCAATCCAACACAAAGAACCTCAAAGATTGTCCCAAGATTTATACCAGAGAAACAAAGACAAGAACGTATATCAACCCCTATGCATAGATTACCCAATGTCACCTCGGGAATCCGTGAGTTGAGTGCCAAAACACATATCAAGTGAATCAATATGGTACCCCATTGTCACCATGGGTATTCATAGAAAGACCAACATCAAGTGTTCTCAAATCCATATAAGTATTCAATCTAGTAAGAACAACAACTCAAAGGGAAAACTCAATTCACAACAAGATAGAGAGGGGAAAACACCATATGATCCAACTACATTAACAAAGCCCACAATATATCAAGATCGTGACATCTCAAGAATACGAGAGAGAGAGAGAGAGAGAGAGATTAAACACATAGCTACTGGTACAAACCCTCAGCCCCAAGGGTTGACTACTCCCTCCTCATCATGGTGGCCACTGGGATGATAAAGATGGCCATCGGTGATGATTTCCCCCTGTGGCAGTGTGCCAGAATGGGGTCTAGATTGGTTTTTCATGGCTACAGAGGCTTGCGGCGGCGGAACTTCTCATCTAGAGTTATTTTTTATGGTTTCTCTATTTATAGGATTTTTTGGCGTTGCAATCACGTGAAGATGGGCCTCAAGGTGACAACAACCCACCAGGGCAAGTCAGGCCCCTCTGGCGCGCCCTGGTGGGTTGTGCCCAGCTCGTGGCTCTTCTAGCCCTCCCACGAAGCTTCTAGTGCCTCTTTTGTTCCAAAAAAATCGTCAAAAAGTTTCGTAGCATTTGGAGAACTTTTATTTCTGCACAAATAAACAATACCACGGTAGTTCTGCTAAAAATAGCGTCAGTCCGGGTTAGTTCCATGCAAATCATACCAAAACCATATTAAAATTTTGTAAACATGGCGTGAATAATTCATGAATTTTAGTTGCGCGAATCTCCTATTGGTTCGATAAACCTTGGTTCTTTACCGTGGGAAGTACTTTCTGCTACTATACTACTTCACCCTTCCTCTTCAGGGAAATCCCAACGCATATCACAAGTAGCAGAAGAATTTCTGGCTCTATTTTCGAGGTGACTTCATCAAACAACTCAAGGTCCCTTCATACACATTATCGTTTACTTCCTCTACTTTCTACTTGCTTTTATTTTCCATTATTAGTTTCAATAAAAATCAAAAATACAAAAAAAGTTTGTATGCTATCTTGCTTGAATTGCCATTGTGTCTCAAGAAAACAATAAGTTATGTGACTTCTCGGATACTAATAACAATGATTTTATTATTACTCCAATTTTCCCTCCTGCCACTAGTGCGGAGTCATGTGATATTAATGTTGCATTGCTAAATCTTATTATGAAAGAACAATTTGCTGGAAATCCTAAAGAAGATGTTGCATCCCATCTTAT
The DNA here is from genome assembly GCF_018294505.1 of Triticum aestivum. NCBI lineage: Eukaryota > Viridiplantae > Streptophyta > Magnoliopsida > Poales > Poaceae > Triticum > Triticum aestivum. The sequence goes on along the minus strand of NC_057797.1, from coordinate 288,772,424 downwards.
TGCCTTTGTTGAATTATGTGATATGTGAATGAAAAAAGATGTGGATAATGATATTTTTAAGATGAAATTATTTCCCTTCTCATTAATGGACAAAGCTAAAACTTGGTTTTCATCCTTACCTCAATACTATTGATTCTTGGGATAAATGTAAGGATGCTTTTATTGCTGAGTATTTTCCGCCCACTAAGATCATATTGCTTAGAAATCAAATCATGAACTTTAAACAACATGAACAAGAACATGTTGCACAATCTTGGGAGAGAATGAAATTAATGATTAAAACTTGTCCCATTCATGGATTAGGCTTATGGATGATAGTACAAAAATTTTCTGTAGGACTAAACTTTGTTTAGAGAAATCTTCTAGACTCAGCTACATGTGGCACATTTATTGGAATCACATTGGTAGAAGCAACAAAGCTTCTCGGTGATATGTCATTGAACTATTCCCAGTGGCACACCGAACCAGCTCAAACTGGTAAGAGGGTAAATTATGTCGAAGAAGTTTCTACTTTGAGTGATAAAATGGATACTCTTATGAATATGCTTGCCAGTAAAAAAAGGCTCATGTTGATCTTATGACATCTGATTATCTACCTTGATTGAGCAAAATAATAATGATACTGATGTGAATTTTGTTGCAAAAATAATTTCAACAACAATGCTTATAGGGGGGATTTTAATCCTAGGTCGTATCCTGATAATCCCTCTAATAGTTCTGGTAATTCATATAATAATAATAATAATAATAATAATAATAATAATAATAATAATAATAGGATACCTAGTGAACTTGAGAACAACATTAAAGAATTTATTAGTTCTCAAAAGATTTTCAATGCTATGGTAGAAGAAAAATTAAGCAAAAATTTTCAATGCTATGGTAGAAGAAGAAGGAATTGTACATGAGTCAACTTTAATTAGAAGGTGTCCCAATTGTTCGAGCGTGATGATCTTAATGATAAAAACAACAAAATTGAGTTGAAGAGATCAAAACTTTTGATAATGATGCACCCACTACTTTGGATTACAATGACTTTAATTATGATCATTCTTCTTTGATTGAATGTATTTCCTTATTGCAATCCATGATAAATTCACCGAATGCTTACGAACATAATAAATTCACCCAATGCTTACAAAAAATAAAGCTTTTACTAAACACATCATAGAAGCCATTATTCAAGCTAATGAAGAAAAGCTAGAATTAGAAGTGTCTACACCAAGGATAATACAAGATGAATGGGAACCCACGATTAAAGTTCAGATTAAAGACTATGAATGTAATGCTTTGTGTGATCTAGGAGCTAGCATCTCTACTTGTCGAATTCGGGGCTCCGCAGACACAAGATAGATTCAAACTCTGGGGTGCATGCGAAGAACTCAACCTCCCCAGTCTGCCAACTCGTCGATCCCACAGCCTAGCTCGATGAATTGGAAGGAAATGGGACAAGGTCGTTTACCTAGGTTTGGGCCACCTTGCGGTGTAATACCCTACTCCTGCTTTGTGGTGGATTTGCCTCGAGGTGGGCTGTGGGTGAACTGGTATAGAGGGAGAACAACCTCAAGAGGTTTGTTCTTGTGTTTGCCAGGGTTTGGGTGGTCTGGATCCCCACTCTATGGTGATGGCTGGGCTATACTTATAGTAGCCTTCGTCCTCTTCCCAAAATGAAGGCAGGAAGGGATCCCACAATGGCCAAATTCGAAGGGAGACAACTAGTACATATTAACCCGACGAAAGGTGGTCTTCGCCTACAAAGCTTCTAGTCGTGACATCCTGGTGGGATCAGCGATGACCTCTGTCCTGCCGTCTTGGCGGTCTTGGTCTTGTAGCATGGAAATGGAAACCTTTGGTTGATTCCTCGGGACTCCACGCCTGCGATGGCCTCTTTAGCACCAAAGAGAAAACATGTTGTACTGCTCCCGCTGGCGCCCGCCTGGCCTTGGTCGTCATGGCTTGCATCACCCGAGCCTCACGAGGTGAGAGCTCGAACAGAAATCTCCACTCCTGAGGAGCCAGCCTAAGGAGGCCACTCCTTCTGGAGGTCTTGGCGTCGTCCGCCTCGTGAGGCTTGGCCACTCGCAAGGGTCTTGTGTTGTTGGTGCTGAAGGCGGGCCTTACCAGGCCGTCGATCGAGCCACGCCATGGGCTGCAGGTAGGCACGTCTGGGTACCCCGATTCCAAGAACGCCGACAGTTGCCCCCGGGGCCAAGGCACGCTCGGACTTGGCTTCGAATTGAAGCCAAAGGGCAAGGGCGAAGCACCATGGGCCCCAACCACTTGTGGACCTAGTCGACGCATGGCGCTTGATGGGACATGGGCGTCTCCAATTCTCCATGCTGCCTCGTCACCCGTTCGACTTGACTAGAGCCCGCTGCATGCAAAAAATATCATCATTACCCGAGATCGTGGAGGCCGGTGGTTGGCCACCCTCTGGTTATAAATGATGGGAGGGGTGGAGCCGCCTGCTCATCTCCATCTTCTCGCCGCTTGCTCCCTCTTCCTTCTTCTTTCCTTATCGTCCCCCCGCATCACACATGGCGCCGATGAGGAGGTTCTCCGCGGCGGAGAAGAGGAAGGCTCAAAAGTTGGGGCCAGGCTCATCGCCGCCCAAGAGAGGCTGTTGGCGTCCCCGCCAGCATGCGGCAACACCGGTGGCAGCCCCTCGGGGGCACGGGCGCACCTCTTCTGCAGCCGGCGCTACCTCCGGTAGCCGCGGCGGGGCTTCTTCCCGCAATAGGGGCTTCTGCGGACGGGGCGAGATCGGCGACAGGGGAAGGCGTGCAGCGATCTTCCGGCCGCCACAACCATGCTCCCACTTAGCCGATGTGTCCCCGGAGTTCGTCATGTGGACGAAGTGGCCAACGGGCATCTGGCTCAAGCTTCCATGCTCCTTTGCGAGCGCACTGCCGGCCGGAGGGCCTGGAGGCCTCTGGCTGTAGGCTGACGGTTGCTGTAGCCAGGCCTTGTGGGTGGATGTTGAAGTCACTATCGTCGGCAATGTCTTCTTGAACCGCAGGTGGCAGTCTTTTGCCCGCGCGCGCGGTCTGCATGGGAGGAGCACCCTCCACTTCAGGTATGATGGCACACGACCCTTTATGTCAGGGTCTTCGGGGAAAGCGGTTGGCGCCTGGGGTGCTGCATGGAGAGCGACATCAATGATGACGACGGCGGCGACGGTGCCGCTGCTGGTGAGCTTTCCCTTGGCGATGGTCGCGCCGGCTCCAGCGACGGGGCTCCTCCTCGGAGCAGAGCACGAGCGACGGCGACTACGACGAGCTGCCATGCCGCCAGGCTCGGACTAGGGAGGGCGATGAGCCGCATCGCCGGCGCACCCCGATGAAGTAGGAGGAAGACCCCGACTGAGCTCGGGTGTCGCGTTGGCCGAGCCTCAGGAATTGTCGTAGCCGCGCGACTCGCTTTTCTTTCTTCTTTTCTCCTGCATCGAAAAAAAGTAGAGGGCCCTGCTGGGGCTTGTAATGAAACATGTTACTTGCGTCGTTATGCTATGCTCCTTATTTTTATATTACGTTGTGATATCCATGTTTCCACTAGGTGTGGTTAGGGTACCTTAGCTCGATGTGCTTGCGGTCGACTTCTATGTTCCGAGGGCTTGTCTTTCCAAGGGCGTCTTCCAAGGGCTTCCTTCTTGAAGACCCAAGAGTCGTTGAGCCTTAGGAGACGTCGTGTAGCTGCAGGGTTAGAAAACCTCATGAGGCGTCTCCTCCTGCCTTTCACAAGCTCCCAAGCATGGACCGGTCGTGGCTAGCGCACAACGTCGCGATGCCTGGAGGCATGGACTTATGAGGGTGCACATGTCCACGAGCTCGTTCGAGGGCGTCTCGCGAGGATTAAGGGCGCCAAAGCTGGGGTGGCAAGGCATCGGCAAGGTGTGGTCGTGGGCGAGCACATGCGCGCTCACCGTACCTAGCCCCCGTGTGCGTGACGCGTGAGGAAGGGTGACGGGCAACTCCCGCTCCTCCTGAGACAAGGTTGGAATTGCGAACAAAACAAAAGGAGAGCAATTATCCAACCCTGGCGAACAAAATACATGAAAGCTCCAAATTTCATTCAAGAAGTTGCAAACCAGCTACAGAAAGCAAGCAAAAGAATAGCCGCGTCTAGCACCTAGACTAGTCTTCTTGTCTTCCTACCAGCATGGAGCATGGGGCCTCCACTAGGACATGGGTGGGAGCCCCCGTGAGGCCCAGGGGCGGCACTCAGGAGACTCCGGGGTGTGTACAGCTCTACCTCATTATTACGTGAGAGTGTCAAGAGCAGAGATCTTCACACGCATGGGGCCTTGCTTCATGGGTAGAACTTCCGGAGGTGCTGGATGTTCCAGGCATTCTGGATGGGGATCCCGTCCTGCGTCTCTAGGCGCACGATGCCAGGCCTGGAGAAATGACCGATCCTGAACGGGCCCTCTGACATGGGCGAGAGCTTATGCATCCCTTCCCTGGAGAGCACTGATAACCCACAAGTATAGGGGATCACAACAGTTTTCGAGGGTAGAGTATTCAACCCAAATTTATGGATTCGACACAAGGAGAGCCAAAGAATATTCTCAATTATTAGTAGCTGAGTTGACAATTCAACCACACCTGGATAACTTAATATCTGCAGCAAGGTATTTAGTAGCAAAGTAATATGATAGTAGTGGTAACGGTGGCAAAAGTAACGATAGCAGTTTTGGTTTTATAGTGTTTGTAACAATAGCAAGGGAAAAGTAAATAAGAGAAGAACAATATATGAAAAGCTCGTAGGCAATGGATAATTATGTCGGATGCAATTCCTCATGCAACAGTTATAACATAGGGTGACACAAAACTAGCTCCAGTTCATCAATGTAATGTAGGCATGTATTCCGAATATAGTCATACGTGCTTATGGAAAAGAACTTGCATGACATCTTTTGTCCTACCCTCCCGTGGCAGCGGGGTCCTATTGGAAACTAAGGGATATTAAGGCCTCCTTTTAATAGACTACCGGACCAAAGCATTAACACATAGTGAATACATGAACTCCTCAAACTACGGTCATCACCGGTAAGTATCCCGATTATTGTCACTTCGGGGTTAACGGATCATAACACATAATAGGTGACTATAGACTTGCAAGATAGGATCAAGAACTCAGATATATTCATGAAAACATAATAGGTTCAGATCTGAAATCATGGCACTCGGGCCCTAGTGACAAGCATCATGCATAGCCAAGTCATAGCAACATCAATCTCAGAACATAGTGGATACTAGGGATCAAACCCTAACAAATCTAACTCGATTACATGATAAATCTCATCCAACCCATCACCGTCCAGCAAGCCTACGATGGAATTACTCACGCACAGTGGTGAGCATCATGAAATTGGTGATGGAGGAAGGTTGATGATGACGATGGCGACAGATTCCCCTCTCCGGAGCCTCGAACGGACTCCAAATCATCCCTCCCGAGATAGTTTAGGGCTTGGCGGCGGCTTCGTATCATAAAACGCAATAAATCCTTCTCTCCAATTTTTTTCTCTGCGAACACGAATATATAGAGTTAGAGTTGAGGTCGGGGGAGCACCAAGGGGCCCACGAGTTAGGGGGCGCGCCCGCCACCCTCGTGGACAGGGTGTGGCCCCCTGGCCTTGATTATTTCGCCAGTATTTTTTATATATTCCAAAAATAATCTCCGTTGATTTTCAGGTCATTCCAAGAAATTTTATTTCTGCACAAAAATAACACCATGGCAATTCTGTTGAAAACAGCGTCAGTCCAGGTTAGTTCCATTCAAATCATGCAAGTTAGAGTCCAAAACAAGGGCAAAAGTGTTTGGAAAAGTAGATACGACGGAGACGTATCAACTCCCCCAAGCTTAAATGTTTGCTTGTCCTCAAGCAATTCAGTTGACAAACTGAAAGTGATAAAGAAAAACTTTTACAAACTCTCTTTGCTCTTGTTGTTGTAAATATGTAAAGCCAACATTGAATTTTTCAGCAAAGATTATGAACTAACCATATTCACAATAACATTTAGGTCTCATGTTTACTCATATCAATGACATAATCAACTAGCGAGCAATAATAATAAATCTCGGATGACAACTCAAAACAATCATAATATGATATAACAAGATGGTATCTCGCTAGCCCTTTCTAAGACCGTAAAACATAAACACAGAGCACCTTTAAAGATCAAGGGCTGACTGGAAATTGTAATTCATGGTAAAAGAGATCCAGTCAAGTCATACTCAATGTAAACTAACAATAATACATACAAATGACAGCGATGCTCTCCAACTGGTGCTTTTTAATAATAGGATGATGACTCAACATAAAAGTAAATAGATAGGCCCTTCACAGAGGGAAGCAAGGATTTGTAGAGGTGCCAGAGCTCAGTTTTGAAATAGAGATGAATAATATTTTGAGAGGTATACTTTCATTGTCAACATAACAACCGAGAGATCTCGATATCTTCCATGCTACACACATTATAGGCGGTTCCCAAGCAGAATGGTAAAGTTTATACTCCCCCACCACCAACAAGCATTAATCCATGGCTTGCCCGAAACAATGGGTGCCTCCAACTAACAACAATCCTGGGGGAGTTTTATTTGCAATTATTTTGATTTGATTTGAGCATGGGACTGGGCATCCCGGTGACCGGACATTTTCTCGTGAGTGAGGATCGGAGTCCACTCCTCTTGAGAATAACCCTCCTAGCATGGAAGATACAGACAACCCTAGTTGATAAATGAGCTATTCGAGCATACAAAACATCATATTTATCTGAAGGTTTAGAGTTTGGCACATACAAATTTACTTGGAATGGGAGGTAGATATCGCAAATAGGAAGGTATGGTGGACTCATATGGAATAACTTTGGGGTTTATGGAATTGGATGCACAAGCAATATTCCTGCTTAGTAGAAGTGAAGGCCAGAAAGAGACTGGGAAGCGACCAGCTAGAGAGCGACAACAGTCATGAACACGCATTAAAATTAACCAACACTGAATGCAAGCATGAGTAGGATATAATTCACCATGAACATAAATATTGTGGAGGCTATGTTGATTTTGTTTCAACTACATGCGTGAAAATGTGCCAAGTCAAGCCACTCGAATCATTCAAAGGAGGATACCACCCTATCATACCACATCACAACCATTTTAATAGCATGTTGGCACGCAAGGTGAACCATTATAAACTCCTAGCTAATTAAGCATGGCGTAAGCAACTATAATCTCTAATTGTCATTGCAAACATGTTTCATTCATAATAGGCTGAATTAGGAACAATGAACTAATCATGTTTACAAAAACAAGAGAGGTCGAGTTCATACCATCTTTTCTTATCTCAATCAGTTCATCATATATCATCATTATTGCCTTTCACTTGCACAACCGAATAGTGTGGATAATAATAATAGTGCATGTGCATTGGACTAAGCTGGAATCTGCAAGCATTCAATTCAAGAGAGAAGACAAGGTAATATGGGCTCTTTGTTAGATCAACAATAATGCATATGAGAGCCACTCAACATTTTTATCATGGTCTTTCCTCTCGACCCCCAAAGAAAAGAAATAAAACTATTTACATGCGAAAGCTCCCAACAAGCAAAAGAAGAACGAGAAATCTTTTTGGGTTTTCTTTTTAATTGCTACTACTACAAGCATGGAAAATAAACTAGCTAAAAGCTACAACTAATTTTTTTGGTTTTTCTTAAGGTTTTTTTTCAAACACACAAGAAGAAAGCTTAAAAAGAAAATAAACTAGCATGGATTATACAATGAAAAAGTATGAGCACCGACAACTAGCATGAGTGCGTGGACATGAATGTAATGTCGGTGAGAAATACGTACTCCCCCAAGATTAGGCTTTTGGCCTAAGTTGGTCTATGCCCATGGATGGCCTGGTGGATATCCGAAGTTGAAGCTGGGGTCGTACTGAGATGCATCAGCTACTGCCTGAAGGGCTGCAGCTTGGAGGCGGGCTGCCTCCGTCCTCCTCTCGTACTCGTTTGCCTCCTCCCTGGTTATAACATATCTCCCTTTTGCCGGAAAGTCAAAGAAAGTAGGAGCAGGGAGAGCGACATGATAGGTACGTCGTCTATCAAAGATTAGCCGGTACTGGAGGGACTGATTGTTCCTCGCAACAAACTGATGACGAACCATAGCATTATAATCTAAATAAGCAATAGGCAACTCAATATCATCTCCATGTATGAGTATCTCAAGAAAATTAGCTAAACGGGTTGCATAAATTCCACCAAAGAAATCTCCATTAATACATGCAACAATGGCCCCCAAGTTATATTGTATATCTCCTAATACAGCACTCTTGAGAACACTAAGATCGGGAACGCACATGTGACATGTCTCGTCCTTACCGTTAATGCATCTACCTATAAAGAGAGAAAAATAATGCATGGCAGGAAAATGAATGCTCCCTATGGTAGCTTGTGTGATCTCCCTACATCCCCCACAGTTATACTAGCAAGAAAGTCATTATATTCAGATTTGCGAGGCTCACTAGCACTAGCCCACTGCGGGAGTTTACAAGCAGTATTAAAATCTTCTAAGTCCATGGTATCATAAAGATCAAATAGGGCAGTTTGAGAATTGCGTGATGATGTGAATTTAAACCTTCTCACAAATGAATCACTTAAATAGAGGTATTGCCGGCACTTATCTAACTCGAAGCTCTCAAGATCAGCATTACGCACATATGCTTCAAATTCCTCCTTAATTCATGCCTGGACCATGAAATTTTCTGATGGCCATTCACAAGACCGCACTTGAGCTTCTCTTGGTAGTTCATAGTCCGGCTCACATATCGCGGGCCTTGGTCCTTGCTTCCTTAAGGAACCACTACATTTTCCTAAACATATTTCTTCCTCTGAAAAAATTCTGAAATTTTTAGTTACTCAAAATAAAAGTGAACCAAACTCAACAAGATTGATAGCAACTACTCCTACAAGTGCCTAGAAGCCATATCATGCATTAAAACTACTTTTGACCGCATAAATTTGGCATGCAAGCTCAACAACAGGGTCACCTAAGTAGCAAAAAATTACAATAAATAAAGCACTAGAACAAAAACTAATTGGACCATTGGAGGAGTCACATACCAAAGAACAATCCCCCAAAGCAGTTTTGTGATTGAGCTTTGAGCAAGGAGATCAAAAATGGCAGCAAGATGAGCAAGAACTAGGGTTTGAGCTGGTGGATGATTTTTTCTGGAGCAAGACGAAGTGTGTGGGTGCAAGGATAAGTGGAGGGGACCCACGTGGGGTCCATGAGGTAGGGACGCGCCCTCCACCATCATGGGCACATGGTGGGTCCCCTGGTGTGTTCTCGGTGCCATATATTCTCAAATATTCTAGAAAAAAAATCATATTTCATTTTCAGGGCATTTGGAGAACTTTTATTTTCGGGGTATTTTATTATTGCAAGGTTATTCAGAAAACAGACAGAAAATACTATTTTTGCTTTATTTAATATAAATAACAAAAAGTAAAAAGAGGGCACAAAGAGTTGTGTTTTCTAACTTCATCCATATCATGTTCATCAAAAGGAATCCACTAACAAGGTTGATCAAGTCTTGTTAACGAACTCATTCCGAATTGCATGAAACCGGAGAAATTTCGAATAACACTAGGTTACCTCAACTGGGATATGCATGTACCCAACAATAAGAATATCATATTTCTTCTAGACAGTAGGAAGAGGAAATTCAAAACCTCCAATAGTGATTGTTGAAATTTTTCCAATAGAATTTATACTCTGGACTTGAGGTTGTTTCCTCGGAAAGTGTACCGTATGCTCATTGCCATTAACATAAAAAGTGACATTGCCTTTGTTGCAATCAACAACAGCCCTTGCAGTATTCAAAAAGGGTCTTCCAAGGATAATCGACATACTATCGTCCTCGGGAATATCAAGAATAACAAAGTCCGTTAAAATAGTAACATTTGCAACCACAACAGGCACATCCTCACAAATACTGATAGGTATAGCAGTTGATTTATCAGCCATTTGCAAAGATATTTCAGTAGGTGTCAACTTATTCAAATCAAGTCTACGATATAAAGAGAGAGGCATAACACTAACACCGACTCCAAGATCACATAAAGCAGTTTTAACATAGTTTCTTTTAATGGAGCATGGTATAGTTGGTACTCCCGGATCTCCAAGTTTCTTTGGTATTCCACCCTTAAAAGTGTAATTAGCAAGCATGGTGGAAATTTCAGCTTCCGGTATCTTTATTTTATTTGTAACAATTTCTTTCATATACTTAGCTTAAGGGTTCATTTTATGCATATCAGTCAAACGCATACGCAAAAAGATGGGTCTAATCATTTCAGCAAAGCACTCAAGATAGGGTTCATTTTAAGAATATCCTCATCATCCTTTTTCTTGGATGGTTTAGGAGGAAAGGGCATGGGTTTCTGAACCCATGGTTCTCTTTCTTTACCATGCTTCCTAGCAACAAAGTCTCTCTTATCATAACATTGATTCTTTGATTGTGGCTTATCAAGATCAACAGCAGGTTCAATCTCCACATCATTATCATTGCTAGGTTGAGCATCAACATGAACATCATCATTAACATTATCGCTAGGTTCATGCTCATTACCAGATTGTGTTTCAGCATCAGAAATAGAAATATCATTGGGATTCTTAGGTGTGTCAACAACAGGTTAACTAGAAGCATGCAAAGTCCTATCATTTTCTTTTTCTTCCATTTAGAAGGACTAGGTGCATCTACTTTAGTTCTCCGAGAATCCTGCTCAATTTTCTTAGGGTGGCCCTCAGGATACAAAGATTCCTGGGTCATTTTACCCCCTCTAGTAAGATGTGCCACATCAGTTTCAGATTCATAACCATATAAAGGATCAGATTCAACCAATGTAATTAACTCAGGATCGACCGAGAAATCATAATCCTTATAAGTAATAAAGATAGTTGAAGTGGCAAAAGCAGGGTCATATTTCATTCTAGCATTCAAAGACTTTTCTTTAAGCTTAGCTAATAATTTCTTAAGATCAGATCTATCATTACAAGCTAAGAAGTCTCTAGCAGTTTCTTCATCCATAACATAACCCTCGGGCACAACCGACAATTCATATCTAGGGGGAGAATCTTCATCATCACTTTCATCAATATTATTAGTTTCAATAATTTCATTCTCTCTAACCCTAGCAAGTTGTTCATCAAGAAATTCACCTAGTGGCATAGTATTATCAAGCATAGAAGTAGTTTCGTCATAAGTATCATGCAAAGCAGAAGTGGCATCATCAATAACATGCGACCTATCAGAATCAATAGCATGTGTAGGTGTCGCAAGTTTACTCCAAACAGAAGGTGAATCAAGTGCAGAGCTAGATGGTAGTTCCTTACCTCCCCTCGTAGTTGAGGGAAAAATATTGGTTCTTTGATCTTTCAAGTTCTTCATATTGATAAGAAGATATAAATTCCAACTGACTCAAAGAATAGAGCTACGCTCCCCGACAACGGCGCCAAAAAATAGTCTTGATAACCCACAAGTATAGGGGATCACAACAGTTTTCGAGGGTAGAGTATTCAACCCAAATTTATTGATTCGACACAAGGGGAGCCAAATAATATTCTCAAGTATTAGTAGCTGAGTTGTCAATTCAACCACTCCTAGATAACTTACTATCTGTAGCAAGGTATTTCGTAGCAAAGTAATATGATAGTAGTGGTAACGGTGGCAAAAGTAACGATAGCAGTTTTGGTTTTATAGTGTTTGTAACAGTAGCAATGGAAAAGTAAATAAGCGAAGAACAATATATGAAAAGCTCGTAGGCAATGGATCAGTGATGGATAATTATGTCAGATGTGATTCCTCATGCAACGGTTATAACATAGGGTGACACAGAACTAGCTCCAGTTCATCAATGTAATGTAGGCATGTATTCCGAATATAGTCATACGTGCTTATGGAAAAGAACTTGCATGACATATTTTGTCCTACCCTCCCGTGGTAGCGGGGTCCTATTGGAAACTAAGGGATATTAAGGCCTCCTTCTAATAGAGTACCGGACCAAAGCATTAACACATAGTGAATACATGAACTCCTCAAACTACGGTCATCACCGGTAAGTATCCCGATTATTGTCAGTTCGGGGTTAACGGATCATAACACATAATAGGTGACTATAGACTTGCAAGATAGGATCAACTACTCACATATATTCATGAAAACATAATAGGTTCAGATCTGAAAGCATGGCACTCGGGCCCTAGTGACAAGCATTAAGCATAGCAAAGTCATAGAAACATCAATCACAGAACATAGTGGATACTAGGGATCAAACCCTAACAAATCTAACTCGATTACATGATAAATCTCATCCAACACATCACCGTCCAGCAAGCCTACGATGGAATTACTCACGCATGGTGGTGAGCATCATGAAATTGGTGATGGAGGAATATTGATGATGATGATGGCAACGGATTACCCTCTCCGGAGCCCCGAACGGACTCCAGATCAGCCCTCTCGAGAGAGTTTAGGGCTTGGCGGCAGCTCCGTATCGTAAAACGCGATGAATCCTTCTCTTCGTTTTTTCTCCCGGAACACGAATATATAGATTTGGAGTTGAGGTCGGAGGAGCACTAGGGGGCCCACGAGGCAGGGGGGCGCGCCCCCACCCTCGTGGACAGGGTGTGGGCCCCCTGGCCTTGATTCTTTCGCCAATATTTTTTATATATTCCAAAAATAACACCTGGCAACTCTGCTGAAAACAGCGTCAGTCCGGGTTAGTTCCATTCAAATCATGCAAGTTAGAGTCCAAAACAAGGGCAAAAGTGTTTGGAAAAGTAGATACGACAGAGAGGTATCAAGCACCCACCTCAGGACGAGATCACCCACCTCGAGCATCCTGGAACGGACGCTGCAGCAATGGTACCGCCGTAGCGCCTGCTGGTACCTCATTGCTCAGAGCGAGGCTTGGCGGCGGCATTCCTTCCCCAGCACAAGATCCATTCCCCGCGAGGCATCCTGTCGTGCCTCGTCAAACACCAAGACCCGCACGGAGCGATGCCTGACCTCGTGAGAGAGAACCACTTCAGCTCCGTAGACGAGGAAGAATGGAGTCTCACCCATTGGCTTGGTCGCGATGGTGTGGATGGACCACAACATGGACTGGAGCTCATTGAGCTAGCCCCTGCCGCAGGCCTCGAGCTTATTCTTGAAGGTCCTTGCCTTGAGGCCTCTTAGGACCTCTATGTTGGCGCGCTCAGCCTGGCCGTTGCTCCAAGGGCGTGCCACCGAAGCGTAGCATATCTGCGTTCCAGGGTTAGCACAATATGTTTTGAAAAGGTTGCTGGTGAACTGCGAGCCATTGTCGGTGATGATGCGATTAGGGACCCCGAAACGACTCATTAGGCTCTTGATGAACTTGACGGCCAGGATGGTGCGAACGGCCTCTACCTCAGCCCACTTGGTGAACTTGTCGATCGTGGCGTAGAGGTAGCGGTAGACCACAGGCAATCGAGGGAACGGCCCCAAGATGTCTAGCCCCCAAACCGTGAACGGCCATGAGAGCGGGATGGTCTGGAGGCCCTGAGCGGGCTGGTGGATCTGGTTGGCATGTAACTGACAGGCAGCACAGGATCTTACCAGTTCGGTGGCATCAGTGAGCGCTGTGGGCCAGTAGAATCTATTGCGGAACGCCTTTCCCACGAGGGTGCGCGATGAAGAGCGATGCCTGCAGTCCCCGCCATGTATGTTGGCCAACAGCTCACATCCCTGCTCCCTGGAGATGCATCGTAGATAAAAATCATTTGGCCAGTTTCTGTAGAGCTCACCGTCTTGGATGCAGTACGTAGTGTCCTGACGGGCCACATGTTCTGTGTCTTCCTCCTTCTTCGGCAAGGTGCCTTGGAGTAGGTATGCCTTGAGCTCCTCGGTCCAGCCCCCCTCCTGAGGCTCAAGCGCGAGGAGCAGGTAGGCTCCTGAGGTCGGGCCGCAAGCTGGGGCACCTGAGAGGGGAGCTGGAGGGAGCTCCTCTTGAGGCAATGCTGGTCACGCAGCAGGGGGAGCTGCCGATGGCTTGAAGAGCCGCTCCTCAAAGACGCCAGGCTGCTGAGGTAGACGCCGAGACGCCCTCTTGGCAATGTCGTCCACCTCCTTGTTCGTGTAGCGTGGCACGTGCTGCAATTCCAGGCCCAAGAATCATTCTCGGTTTTGTGTACCTCCTCGAGGTATGCCTCCATGTGCTCGTCCTTTGGCTTGTATGCTTTGTTGGAGAAGTTGACGAGGAGCTGGGAGCCGCCCCTGATGGTGAGGCGCCTCATCCCCAAAGCTACCGCAGCCTTGAGGCTGGCGATCAGGCCTTCGTACTCCGCGATGTTGTTGGAGACCTTCTCGCCTTGCTGGAAGCAGGGTTGCGCGGCGTAGTAGAGCTTGTCCTGGGTGAGCGAGATGAGCACGGCTCCAGCCCCCGCGCCCTGACGCGCGAATGTGCCGTCGAAGTACATGACCCAACCATCTGCTGCTTCATTTTCTGGTGAGAGGGAACGGCCCACTTCTCGATCGGGAACGTCAGTCCATTCCACCACGAAGTCGGCGAGGGCCGCACCCTTGATGATCCTGGTGGTGCTGAATTCCAACTGGGACACCTATAGTTCAATGTTCCATTCGGTGACCCTCCCCACGGCGTTAGGGATTCGGACCACCCTCTCACCGAGACAACCTTGATGGGGTGGCCTTGGAAGTAGTGGTGTAGGTTTTGGGAGGCGACGAGGAGCGCGAGCAACAACTTCTGCGACATGGGGTAGTGTGCCCGCGCATCGCGCAGCACCGTGCTGACGAAGTACACCGAGTGTTCAACGAGGGTGGAGGCATTGGCGGAGTCATGTTCCTCCTAAGGCTGGGGGGCCTCAGCGGCCTTGTCATCTGTCAAGCCTGCCACGGCCTCGAGGGCACCACCCTCAGGAGGCCCTCCGACCGGTGGGGCAGCCGAGGCCTCAGGAGTGTCGTCCTGAGGCCGCGGTGCCTCAACCGGGTACGAGGTGCTGCCCCGCGAGCCCTTGCTCGGGCGCTCCTTGCAGACCGCCACCAGTGCTGCGCTGGCGGGGTGAGGTGTGGCAGCCAGGTAGAGCACCAAAGGTTCGAGGGGGCGCGGCGCTACCATCACCGGTGGGCTGGTGAGGTACTTCTTGAGGTCTTCGAAGGCTGTGATAACCCACAAGTATAGGGGATCAATTGTAGCCTCTTTAGATACGTAAGAGTGTCGAACCCAACGAGGAGCTAAAGGTAGAACAAATATTCCCTCAAGTTCTATCGACCACCGATACAACTCTACGCACGCTTAACGTTTGCTTTACCTAGAACAAGTATGAAACTAGAAGTATATTGTAGGTGTTGTTGGATAGGTTTGCAAGATAATAAAGAGCACGTAAATAAAAAGTAGGGGTTGTTTAGATAAA
Organism: Triticum aestivum; assembly: GCF_018294505.1. Classification (NCBI taxonomy): domain Eukaryota; kingdom Viridiplantae; phylum Streptophyta; class Magnoliopsida; order Poales; family Poaceae; genus Triticum; species Triticum aestivum. The sequence continues at coordinate 288,756,977 of NC_057797.1, read as the reverse complement.
GACACAACTAAGTTAGGTTTAGTAGAGAACTTGTTGTCACACAAGAAAGTTATTTGTCCCTAGGCAATCGATCACTACAACGGTAATCACTTGTGACGCCCCAGCCCCGATGCTCGAGAAGTCTTCCATAGGTTCCGGGTTTCTCCGTGTGTTTTATTTTTGCTTGTTCCTTTTATTTTTTTTGCTTTGCATCATGTCATCATGCCATTATTATTGCAACCATTTCAAAACTCTTTTAAATCGAGGGAAGGATGACTTCTCTTTATAACATATCCTCCCGATAGTAGGGAGCTATATTAAATATTCCATTTTCGGAATCACCCATGAACACACTTGCAAATAATCACATGCCTTTTCTCGCTTCAAGTTTGGTCCCCAAACTTTGCTTATACTCTTTAATCATTTTCCAGAGCTCCACCAAAAATCCGAACATTTTTGGACCTTCCTTTTACCAAGTCCCAGTTCAAACCCATTCGAGGTAAATTCAAATGAGTTTGAATTTGTATCTTTCAATCTTGCTGTTTCTATTTTTCTTGGGTCAAACTCATTTTTGTGAGTCCGGGAAATTTATCCGCGAGTCCAACTTCGTTCCCTAAATCCCCTCTTTATTTTATTTTCTTCTCTTGTTTTCTGTTAAAGAAATAATAAGAGAGAGAGAAGCAGAGAGCAGCCCAGCAGGCCTCTGGCCACTTCCCTCCCCACGCTGGTCGACCTCCTAGGCCCAGCTGCAGTCAGGCCTACCCACCTTGGGCCAAGGCCCATCTCTATATCCCCTCAAACCCTAGCCCAGAACACCCCCCTCCCGACCCCCTGGTCTCTCCCCCATCGCTTTCCCCTTGCACTGCCAGGGAGGACCGAGCCCGATCCCATCTCTCCCCATCGAACCTTCCCCTCGCACGCAGGAGCCTTCGTCCTCCTCCTGCGCCGCCCTGCAATCAGAGAAGGAGGGAGAGTTCCACACGCATAGGGCTACGCCCTCGATCTTCCCTCATCTCCCTCCTTCAGCCGATCCTCGTCTCTCCCTCATCTCCCTCGAAACCCTCCCATGGCGCTGCACCATTTCCCCGAGCTCGCGACTTCTTCGCTCCCCCTTCCATGCTCCAGCGATGCGCCACTGCATCCTTGCTGCGCGTCGTGCCCGAGGCCCTGCGAGACTCCCGCTCGTCCGCCGTGCCTCCTCTCCTCTGCATCGTCTCCCCATCACCATTGCCTGTTTCGCCTCGCTGCTGCTGCTCTGCTTCGCTCCGCCTCCCTGCATAAAAGCACCCAGCGCCGCCACTCGTCGACTTCCTCTGCTCCAGTCGTGGACAGCCCCTGCCTCGTTCGATCACCACCATCGCGCCGCCTGACCTGCGCTGCTGCAGCTTCGCGCTTGCTACCGTGCCTTGCTGCTGCTTCGTCCGGCCGCGGACGACCTCCGTCGAGCTCGCCCGGCCACCTTCGACCTCGGCATGGCCCTGCCTCCACTAGCATCCGCCTCCTGCCGGCCGTTTTCATGGATTTGGGGAGCCCCAAGTCATGTTCGTGGCCTCGTTGGCTGTTGATTCTACGTTGTTGACTTTCTCCATCGTCTACCGGTGCTCGTCAAACCCTGTACCCGGATCCCAAGTCGGAAGAATCCGTGGACGTGCTTCTCACTCGTGCCATTTTAGATCATCAAGAACGTTTCGGGATTCGCCAAGTACCATTACGCCCAGAGGCCACGGATCCGTGAAGTTCCACTACCGTCGCCGTGTATCCGACAAGTTCGCGAGTATGACTACTTCCCACGACGACCTTGTACCACTACCGTTGCAAGAACCAAGACCGGCAAGTCCGAAGACCCAAATACCATGACGCCAACTACCTGGACGACGAGGACCGCCAAGTTCGTCTTCCACCGTCTCCGAAATCGTCAAGTACCGCTATGAGATGTGCAACTACTTCCACGACGAAATGAGAACAACTACCACTGTTGAAGGTCATAAAGTGAACGTCTACCGACAACGTGTACAACCTACTCCGTGAACATGTACTACTACGTCCGGAGACCTCGAACCCGTCAAGTCCGACAACGTTTGTGTACAACTACCGACAACGTGCATGTTGCCAAGTACCCTCTCCGGACCGTCATGCTCGACTACCGATAAACATGTACCACTACCGTCGTCGAGATCGCGAGAACCTCTACCGTCGAGCCTAGAGCATGCGAGATCGACTACTTCCACTACCGCCATCGCGAGAACGCCTACTTCCGCTACTATCGAACCCAATCCGCTTCGGAAATGAACGCTTCGAAGGTATAACCTCGAGACGACGTCCGTGAACGAATGCTTGCGATGTTTGCGATGCTCGTGTTTGCACCGTGTCCAAATTGTCACTCGTTCCTTTGTCACCAGCTCATGGGACACCTAGAATCTGGGAACGCCCCACCATCTTTTGCCCGCATCCGCACTTCTCCTTTGCATCGGTATCTCAATCGAATTATCGGAGCCGGAACATTGCCGTGACACCATTTTCGTTATCGTTGCCGTGGCACCCTTTTTTCTTTCCACCACGGTGACAAATGTTTCATAATGCTCTTGTCAATTTTTAATAAAAATTGCATAGACTTGAACATGTCATCCGCATCATGTTAACAACTTTAAGATGTTTAAAATTGTTGTTTGCTTTAAATTGCTAATGCACATGAGGATATACCAGAACTGTTGTTGTTGTCTCCGGCCTCATTTAAAATGCCTAGCTGTGTATTTTCACTCATGTTTCACCTCGTGCCATGTTAACCAACCTTTAATATTGTTGAGTACCTAACCGGGAGAGAACTAAATAATTGATGTGGTGTTTCGTCAATATGCATCCCGATGCATATTGAGCTCCACTTAATTTGTATTTTTGTTTGTGCACTTTGCCATGCCATGCCGCATTAAACCGGGCATGCATCATAATTGTTTGCGCATCATGCCATGTCATGTGATGGTTGTTTACTATGTTGTTTGCTTCTTTCCGGTGGTGCTTCTTCGGGTTAGTTCCGATAACACCGCGTTTGTGAGGATCCGTTCGGCTACGTCCGTTTGTCTTCTTCATGGACTCATTCTTCTTTCTTGCGGGATCTCAGGCAAGATGACCATACCCTCGAAATCACTTCTATCTTTGCTTACTAGTTGCTCGCTCTTTTGCTATGCCTATGCTGCGATACCTACCACTTGCTTATCATGCCTCCCATATTGTTAAGCCAAGCCTCTAACCCACCTTGTCCTAGCAAACCGTTGTTTGGTTGTGTTACCGCTTTGCTCAGCCCCTCTTATAGCGTTGTTAGTTGCAAGTGAGGATTGAAGTTTGTTCCATGTTGGAACATGGATATTTTGTTGGGATATCACAATATTTTTTTAAGTAATGCATCTATATACTTGGTAAAGGGTGGAAGGCTCGTCCTTATGCCTGGTGTTTTGTTCCACTCTTGCCGCCCTAGTTTCCATCATATCGGTGTTATGTTCCCGGATTTTGCGTTCCTTACACGGTTGGGTTATAATGGGAACCCCTTGACAGTTCGCCTTGAATAAAACTCCTCCAGCCATGACCAACATTGGTTTTATCATTCGCCACCTAGCCTTTTCTTTCCCTTGGGTTCTGCAGACTCAAGGGTCATCTTTTTTAAACCCCCCTGGGCCAGTGCTCCTCTGAGTGTTGGTCCGACCGAGTAGACTGCGGGGCCACCTCGGGGCAACTTGAGGGTTGGTTTTACTTGTGGGATGTCTCATCCGAGTGTGCCCTTAGAATGATATATGTGCAGCTCTTATCGGGATTTGTCGGCACATTCGGGCGGTGTTGTTGGACTTGTTTTACCATTGTCGAGGATGTCTTGTAACCGGGATGCCGAGTCTGATCGGATTGTCTTGGGAGAAGGAATATCCTTCGTTGACCGTGAGAGCTTGTGATGGGCTAAGTTGGGACACCCCTGCAGGGATTTGAACTTTCGAAAGCCGTGCCCGCGGTTATGGGCAGATGGGAATTTGTTAATGTCCAGTTGTAGAAAACCTGAAGTTAATCTTAACTAAAATGCATCAACCGCGTGTGTAACCGTGATGGTCTCTTCTCGGCGGAGTCCGGGAAGTGAACACGGTGTTGGAGTTATGCCTGACGTAGGTTGTTCTAGGATCAATTATTGATCATAGTTCATCGATCGTGCTTTGCCTTCTCTTCTCGCTCTCATTTGCGTATGTTAGCCACCATATATGCTAGTCGCTTGCTGTAGCTCCACCTCATACCTTTTACCCTTCATATAAGCTTAAATAGTCTTGATCGCGAGGGTGCGAGATTGCTGAGTCCTCGTGACTCACAGATACTTCCAAAACCAGCTTACAGGTGCTGATGTTATCGAGCAGGTGATGCAACCAAGCTCAAGGAGGAGCTCGATGAAGATCTTGTCCTTTGTGTTGTTTCGTTCTAGTTGATCAGTAGTGGAGCCTAGTTGCGGTCGATCGGGGATCTGTGTAGCATTGGGGTAGTCTTCTTTTATTTTGGTTCCGTAGTCGGACCTTGTTTGTATCTGGATGATGTAATGCTTTATTCATGTAATTGTGTGAAGTGGTGATTGTAAGCCAACTATGTATCTCTTTCCCTTATGTATTACATGGGTCATGTGAAGATTACCTCACTTGCGACATTGCTTTCAATGCGGTTATGCCTCTAAGTCGTGCTTCGACACGTGGGAGATATAGATGCATCGAGGGCGTTACAAGTTGGTATCAGAGCCTTCCCCAACTTACGAGCCCCCTGCTTGATCGAATCATTGGCATTGTTGAGTCTAGAAACATGTTTTGAGTCAGTTAGGAATTATATATATCGGAGAGTAGGATTCTTTTTACTCCTCAGTATCTTCGTCTCTCTGGTGAGGCATCCTGTCGTAGAGTTTTGACTCTTCTCTTCTCAAATTTTCACTAATTTTTTTAGGATCACGCGAGTATCTTGGAATCATTCTGATGGTTTTGTGACGAGAACATTGTTCTTGGTGCCTTCTGACATTTAGGGGTTGTGGCAGTGTCTCGGGGAGTTGAGCTCCGAGGTGTTGTCGTCACAATTTTATCGTTGCAGTTCTGGTATACCTGAGTTTCGCCGACATCGAAAATCTCTTTTATGCAGTTGTTGGTGAGATAATTTCGACGCCACCCAGTACTGGGGTGGGAGTTCGGGAGTATTGCCACAACTCGTATAACGGATGCTTTTCGAAGGTTGAGGTAAATGATTTCCGAAGGTTTCTTGGTTATGTGTTGAAGGATCGATACAGCTGGATGTAGGATTTGTTAGTTTTGGGTGAGATATTATGCTTCCCCTGTATCCCCAACACCTGATTGCATAACCAGAAAGTTTCAGGAGTTTATAAGTGGGAATTCAAGTATATCGTAGGATATCTTTCTGACAAATGTATGATATGAAATTCGGGTTCGACGTCTAGTGGTCCGCCTATCCACGGTTGGTTTTACAGTGGTCTCATTGTGTCTTAAAGAGTCCTTGGCTATGCCGACTCGGGGACGCTTCGTATGTCATGTGCACTGCCTTGTACATGATGGTGCTATACGATCGAGCTCGTGTAGGCCCCACCACAAAAACTTCGGACGAAATCTCTATCATATGTTTGTTCCAGCTTATTCTGCAAGCCAATCCTTTGTTTTTGTTTTCAGTTGTGGTATTCGAGTTGCTTCGAAGTCAAGTGTTGATTCCATACCTTTCGTAAATGGTGTTCTCATACTTCTATGTGAATACTAATCCTTCATGATAATCAAGCTTGTCTTGCCAATCCTTTTCAACCGGTGTGCTTCTCTTCAAGTGGATCCGTTCATTTCAACATCCGCAAGATCATCTCAATGTCTTCTCAACGTTGTTTGTTTCATCTGTCCTAAGTTGTCTTTGTTGTTCCCGCCCTCCCACCATTTTTCTTCAAGGACTCATATATCTTAATCAAGTATCCATCTTATTCATGTGAAGCCTCTCCACTCCTTTTCCGTCAATGTTCTTATCCGGTGATTCTCATGAAGATTTTAATGGAGCCTCAAGGTCATCATCCTTAATTCTTTTCTTCTCCGGTGGATTCAATTCTAGCTTTGTCGATCATATCATTTCCTCGTTTCAAATGCTTTCTTATGCCGGTGCACTTCTTAATTATTCACCTCTCGTTTTCCATTTGTTCCGTTGTACTGAAGATATCTCGGAAGATTAGTGCTTCTATTCGTGTTCAATCCAAGCTATTTTCGAGGTTGTTATCTCATTCAAGCCATTTAATTTAACCGGTGCTTTCTCTCTTTTAAATCTCTTCAATGGTGTTTCTTTTGAGTGGGCCCTAACCCACAGGTCTTTTCCCAGGATCTTACCTGACTCTTCTTATTTTACCGGAGCTTCTCAAATTCTCTCCAAAGTTTGACGTAAAAATGAATTATCATCAGTCATGTGTCTTTCTCCAAGATATTTCAAAATTCTTTTCATCGCTGGCTCAACCTTTCTATTCGTCATCCCGAAGTATCTCAACAATTCATGCTGGTGTTTCTCGTCGACATTCTCAACATTTGAAGACCGAAGAAGAGTTTTCTCCTAAATCTTGCTCCGCTCTCTCAAAGATTCATGGTGCCAGTATCATGCCATCCTCTCATAATTGTTTTCGATTGTGAGATTTCTTTTCACCCATCCGGAGCAATTCAAGAGTCTTTTCAGTTTGATTCTCCGAAGGCTATCATTTCGAATATTATTCATTCCAGCTTTCAGCTCTCGTTCTCCAAATCTTATTGGTGCTTCATTCAAGTGTTCTCTAATCATCTCGGAATCTCTTCGTTCACTTGCATCTAAAGTATCTCAAGTATCTTCATTCGTCCTCTAATTCTTACCGGTGAATTACCCCTTTACTTCGTTCATTTTCAATTCTTATGGTGGTTCGTTCAAGAGTTCTCTTCCTTGGTTATCAAAACATTTATTCGTTGTTTCAATCCCACTGGTGGTTCCATCAATACCTTCTCAAGTTTACGCTATATCCCTCTTAATCCTTTTCAACGAGAATAAGTAGTTTGCCAAATCCGTTTGCTCGTCATCAATTTAATTGGTGAGGGATACACATAATGTAATTCTTATTCTTGTTTCTTCCAAGTGATTATTTCTTTATTTCGGAGGTTCATCAAAAATTCTTGGTTTCAATAGCTCATCTTTCTTTTCCGGAGTTCAAAGCCCTCGCAATTATATCACCACGGAGATTCATCTAAATCATTGCAAGGATTCACCTTCTGTTTTCAACTTCTCCTTCATTCCGTTTTGATCATCCTTTTGTTATAGGAGTTCTTCAGGAAGGTACTACATGAGAGTTCATAAAGGATTTAATTCCTTCTCGAAGTACTCATCAAGATTATTTTCAGAGGAGCTCAAATTTTCTACATCTTGCAATCCGGAGTGCAATTCTTTCTAACTTATCTTTTGAGATGGTGTTATGTCACTCTTGACAATTTCCCTTCGTGTTTCACAATTCACAAGTTGTCTGGAATGACATATGCTAAACCAATCTTTTTCATTTCATTCATGAGATCCTTTGCAATCCATCAATCTCTTCACTGGAGTTATCTTGGGTCATATTTGACCTAAAGCCTTCCATTGGGAATGTTGCTCTTTGTGGTGATTACCTATGATCCAAGTTTTATCCTTATCACCTCGGTGGAAGAAGCTTTCTATTCTTTTCTAGCTCTCAATCAAATCTATTATGTCCGTTAGTGGAGGAATTTCACCTCATAGTTTTGAGATGTTCTCCATAAGCCCACTACAAGCTTACTCTTTTCGTTGTTGGTTTTCCAACAACTACGTTTGACCCTTCTCGTAAAGATGCTTTCAAGCTCATTTGAGGTAGAAGATGTTGTTTTCTTCTCCGTTCCTTTAATTCCATTCTTGTATTTCTTTCGGAGGCATTGTGATGTTGCTCTCTTCACACTTCATCTCGGATTGTGAGGATCATGATTTTTTTCATGCTTATCCATTTAACCGGAGAGTTGTGCCCTCTGCTCAAGTTCTTTTCATCTTATCAAGTCTTGTATCACTTTTCAACCGGAGTGCTGACCGAAGTTGTTCTTCATTGTTCCTCTTTTCTAACGGAGTGTTTTCAACTTCGTTTATCTCCGTTGTATTTTTTCTCGAAATGGATTAACCTTTTTCAAGGTTCTTAGGTTTCACTCATTTGTCAAAGAAGCAACTTAGTTTAACCTCTTCCCTTTTCCTTCTGTTTTCCCTCCGGTGCCATTCTAGATCTCGGGACGGGATCCTCTCGTAGTGGTGGAGTGTTGTGACGCCCCAGCACCGACGCTCGAGAAGTCTTCCATAGGTTCCGGGTTTCTCCGTGTGTTTTATTTTTGCTTGCTCCTTTTATATTTTTTTGCTTTGCATCATGTCATCATGCCATTATTATTGCAACCGTTTCAAAACTCTTTTAAATAATTTGACTGGATCTTCGATCCATTTAAATCGAGGGAAGGATGACTTCGCTTTACAACATATCCTCCCAATAGTAGGGAGCTATATTAAATATTCCATTTTCGGAATCACCCATGAACACACTTGCAAATAATCACATGCCTTTTCTCGCTTCAAGTTTGGTCCCCAAACTTTGCTTATACTCCTTCATCATTTTCCGGAGCTCCACCAAAAATCCAAACATTTTTGGACCTTCCTTTTACCAAGTCCCAGTTCAAACCCATTCGAGGTAAATTCAAATGAGTTTGAATTTGTATCTTTCAATCTTGCCGTTTCTATTTTTCTTGGGTTAAACTCATTTTTGTGAGTCCGGGAAATTTATCCGCGAGTCCAACTTCGTTCCCTAAACCCCCTCTTCATTTCTTTTTCTTCTCTTGTTTTATGTTAAAGAAATAATAATAGAGAGCGAAGGAGAGAGCAGCCCAGCAGGCCTCTGGCCACTTCCCTCCCCAGGCTGGTCGACCTGCAAGGCCCAGCCGTTGTCAGGCCTACCCACCTTGGGCCAAGGCCCATCTCTATATCCCCTCAAACCCTAGCCCAGGACACCCCCCCTCCCGACCCCCTGTTATCTCCCCCCTCGCTTTCCCCTTGCGCCGCCAGGGAGGACCGAGCCCGATCCCATTTCTCCCCATCTAACCTTCCCCTCGCACGCAGGAGCCTTCGTCCTCCTCCTGCGCCGCCCTGCAATCAGAGAAGGAGGGAGAGTTCCACACGCATAGGGCTGGGCCCTCGATCTTCCCTCATCTCCCTCCTTCAGCCGATCCTCGTCTCTCCCTCATCTCCCTCGAAACCCTCCCATGGCACTGCACCATTGCCCCGAGCTCGCGACTTCTCTGCTCCCCCTTCCATGCTCCAGCGCTGCGCCACAACATCCTTGCTGTGTGTCGTGCCCGAGGCCATGCGAGCCTCCCGCTCGTCCGCCGTGCCTCCTCTCCTCTGCATCGTCTCCCCATCACCATGGCCTATTTCGCCTCGCCGCTGCTGCTCTGCTTTGCTCCGCCTCCCTGCATACAAGCACCCAGCGCCGCCACTCGTCGACTTCCTCTGCTCCAGTCGTGGAGAACCCCTGCCTCGTTCGACCACCACCATCGCGCCCTGCTGCCGCTGCTATTCTCGCGTGCCTACGGACCTGCGCTGCTGCAGCTTCGTGCTTGCTGTCGTGCCTTGCTGCTGCTTCGTCCGACCGCGAACAACCTCCGTCGAGCTCGCTCGGCCACCTTCGACCTCGGCGTGGCCCTGCCTCCACTAGCATCCGCCTCCTACCGGCCGTTTTCATGGGTTCGGGGAGCCCTAAGTCATGTTTGTGGCCTCGCTAGCTGTTGATGCTACGTTGTCGACTTTCTTCATCGTCTACCGGGGCTCGTCAAATCCTGTACCCGGAGCCCAAGTCGGAAGAATCCGTGGACGTGCTTCTCACTTGTGCCATTTTGGATCATCAAGAATGTTTCGGGATTCGCCAAGTACCATTACGCCCGGAGGCCACGGATCCGTGAAGTTCCACTACCGTCGCCGTGTATCCGACAAGTTCGCGAGTACGACTACTTCCCACGATGACCTTGTACCACTACCGTTGCAAGAACTGAGACCGGCAAGTCCGAAGACCCAAGTACCATGACGCCAAGTACTAGGACGACGAGGACCGCCAAGTTCGTTTTCCGCCGTCTCCAAAATCGTCAAGTACCGCTATGATATGTGCAACTACTTCCACGATGAAACGAGAACAACTACCACCGTTTAAGGTCGTCAAGTGAACATCTACGGACGACGTGTACGACCTACTCCGTAAACGTGTACTACTACGTCCGGAGACCTCGAACCCGTCAAGTCCGACAACGTTTGTGTACAACTACCGACGACGTGCATGTTGCCAAGTACCCTCTCCGGACCGTCATGTTCGACTACCGATAAACATGTACCACTACCGTCGTCGAGATCACGAGAACCTCTACCGTCGACCCTAGAGCATGCGATATTGACTACTTCCACTACCTCCATCGTGAGAACACCTACTTCCTCTACTATCGAACCCAGTCCGCTTCGGAAATGAACGTTTCGAAGGTATAACCTCGAGACGACGTCCGTGAACGAATGCTTGCAATGTTTGAGATGCTCGTGTTTGCACCGTGTCCAGATTGTCACTCGTTCCTTTGTCGCGAACTCCTGGGACACCCGGAATCCGGGAACGTCCCACCATCTTTTGCCCGCATCCACTCTTCTCCTTTGCATCGGTATCTCAATCGAATTACCGGAGCCGGAACGTTGCCGTGACACCGTTTTCGTTATCTTTGCCATGGCACCCTTTTTCCTTTCCACCACGGTGACAAATGTTTCATAATGCTCTTGTCAATTTTTAATAAAAATTGCATAGACTTGAACATGTCATCCGCATCATGTTAACAACTTTAAGATGTTTAAAATTGTTGTTTGCTTTAAATTGCTAATGCACATGAGGATATACTGGAACTGTTGTTGTTGTTGTTTCCGGCCTCATTTAAAATGCCTAGCTGTGTATTTTCACTCATGTTTCACCTCTTGCCATGTTAACCAACCTTTAATATTGTTGAGTACCTAACCGGGAGAGAACTAAATAATTGATGTGGTGTTTCGTCAATATGCATCCCGATGCATATTGAACTCCACTTAATTTGTAGTTTTGTTTGTGCACTTTGCCATGCCATGCCGCATTAAACCGGACATGCATCATAATTGTTTGTGCATCATGCCATGTCATGTGATGGTTGTTTACTATGTTGTTTGCTTCTTTCCGGTGGTGCTTCTTCGGGTTAGTTTCGATAACACCGCGTTTGTGAGGATCCGTTCGGCTACGTCCGTTTGTCTTTTTCATGGACTCGTTCTTCTTCCTTGTGGGATCTCAGGCAAGATGACCATACCCTCGAAATCACTTCTATCTTTGCTTGCTAATTGCTCGCTCTTTTGCTATGCCTATGCTGCGATACCTGCCACTTGCTTATCATGCCTCCCATATTGGTAAGCCAAGCCTCTAACCCACCTTGTCCTAGCAAACCGTTGTTTGGCTATGTTACTGCTTTGCTCAGCCCCTCTTATAGCGTTGTTAGTTGCAGGTGAAGATTGAAGTTTGTTCCATGTTGGAACATGGATATTTTGTTGGGATATCACAATATCTTTTTTTAAGTAATGCATCTATATACTTGGTAAAGGGTGGAAGGCTCGGCCTTATGCTTGGTGTTTTGTTCCACTCTTGCCGCCCTAGTTTCCGTCATATTGGTGTTATGTTCCCGGATTTTGCGTTCCTTACACGGTTGGGTTATAATGGGAGCTCCTTGACAGTTTGCCTTGAATAAAACTCGTCCAGCAATGCCCAACATTGGTTTTACCATTCGCCACCTAGCCTTTTCTTTCCCTTGGGTTCTGCAGAATCAAGGGTCATCTTTATTTAAACCCCCTGGGCCAGTGCTCCTATGAGTGTTGGTCCGACCGAGTAGACTGTGGGGCCACCTCGGGGCAACTTGAGGGTTGGTTTTACTCGTAGGATGTCTCATCTGAGTGTGCCCTGAGGACAAGATATGTGCAGCTCCTATCGGGATTTGTCGGCACATTCGGGCGGTGTTGCTGGACTTGTTTTACCATTGTCGAGGATGTCTTGTAACCGGGATGCCGAGTCTGATCGGATTGTCTTGGGAGAAGGAATATCCTTCGTTGACCGTGAGAGCTTGTGATGGGCTAAGTTGGGACACCCATGCAGGGATTTGAACTTTTGAAAGTCGTGCCCGTGGTTATGGGCAGATGGGAATTTGTTAATGTCCGGTTGTAGAAAAACTGAAGTTGATCTTAACTAAAATGCATCAACCGCGTGTGTAACCGTGATGGTCTCTTCTCGGTGGAGTCCGGGAAGTGAACACAGTGTAGGAGTTATGCTTGACGTAGGTTGTTCTAGGATCACTTATTGATCATAGTTCATCGATCGTGCTTTTCCTTCTCTTCCCGCTCTCATTTGCGTATGTTAGCCACCATATATGCTAGTCGCTTGCTGCAGCTCCACCTCATATCTTTTACCCTTCCTATAAGCTTAAATAGTCTTGATCTCGAGGGTGCGAGATTGCTGAGTCCCCGTGACTCATAGATACTTCCAAAACCAGCTTGCAGGTGCCGATGTTACCGAGCAGGTGACGCAACCAAGCTCAAGGAGGAGCTCGATGAAGATCTTGTCCTTTGTGTTGTTTCATTCTAGTTGATCAGTAGTGGAGCCCAGTTGGGGTCGATCGGGGATCTGTGTAGCATTGGGGTAGTCTTCTTTTATTTTGGTTCCGTAGTCGGACCTTGTTCGTATCTGGATGATGTAATGCTTTATTCATGTAATTGTGTGAAGTGGCGGTTGTAAGCCAACTATGTATCTCTTTCCCTTATGTATTACATGGGTCATGTGAAGATTACCTCACTTGCGACATTGCTTTCAATGCGGTTATGCCTCTAAGTCGTGTTTCGACACGTGGGAGATATAGCCGCATCATGGGCGTTACATCACTATTGCAATTTTATATGAGTGAGATGCATAAGCTAACATACTTTGTCTTCTTGGATCATATGCACTTATGATTGGAACTCTAGCAAGCATCCACAACTACTAAAGATCATTAAGGTAAAACCCAACCATAGCATTATAAGGCATCGAGTCCTCTTTACTCCCATACGCAAACAACCTACTTACTCGGGTCTGTGCTTCTGTCACTCACGCCACCCACCATAAGCAAATCATAAACATATTGAAAACCCTACAGAGGGCATCCCTCATGCTTGCGCGACGCGGAGAGCACCATAGGACAACACCAATAATAAAACATGCAACTCAAACCAATCACGATCATCAATTAACCCATAGGACAAAACAGATCTACTCAAACATCATAGGATAGCCATACATCATTGGGAAATAATATATAGCATTGAGCACCATGTTTAAGTAGAGATTACAGAGGGTAAAAGAGGGGTTACACCGCTGCATGGAGGGGGGAAGAGTTGGTGATGATGGTGGTGAAGTTGTTGGTGTAGATTGTGGTGATGATGATGGCCCCGGCGGCGCTGCAGCGCCACCGGAATAGAGGGGGAGCGAGCCCCCCTTCTTCTTCTTCTTCCTTGACCTTCTCCCTAGATGGGAGAAGGGTTTCCCCTCTGGTCCTTGGTCTCCATGGCATGGGAGGAGTGAGAGCCCCTCCGAGATTGGATATGTCTCTCTGTCTCTCTCTGTTTCTGCGTTGGCTTATTCTACCCTTTCACCGTTTCTTATATTCCCGGAGATCCGTAACTCCGATTGGGCTGAATTTTGGACACGATTTTTATCCGTATATTAGCTTTCTTTCGGCAAAAGAAGGGCATCAACCTCCTTACAGGGTGTCCACGAGGGCCCAGGGCATGCCTGACCCCCTGGGGCGCGCCCCCTGCCTCGTGGCCCCCTCAGGCGTCGTCTCGCGTTGAGTTTTCTTCCCAAAAGTCACATATATTCCAAAAAATATCTGTTAGTTTTTATCCCGTTTGGACTCCATTTGATATGGATTTATTGCGAAACAAAAAACATGCAACAAACAGGAACTCGCACTGGGCACTGGATCAATATGTTAGTCCCAAAAATAGTATAAAAAGTTGCCAAAAGTATATGAAAGTTGTAGAATATTGGCATGGAACAATAAAAAGTTATAGATATGACGGAGACATATGAGCATACCCAAGCTTAATTCCTGCTCATCCTCAAGTAGGTAAATGAAAAAAAAGATAATTTTTGATGTGGAATGCTACCAAGCATAATCTTGATCATGTAATCTAATTATGGCATGAATTTTAAGACACGAGTGATTCAAAGCAATAGTCTCTCTTTTGACATTAAGACAATAATACTTCAAACATACTAATAAAGCAATCATGTCTTTTCAAAATAACATGGCCAAAGAAATTTATCCCTACAAAATCATATGGTCTGGCTATGCTCCATCTTCACCACACAAATCATTCAAATCATGCACAACTCCGATGACAAGCCAAGCAATTGTTTCATACTTTTGACGTTCTCAAACTTTTTCAACTTGCATGCAATACATGAGCATGAGCCATGGACATAGCACTATAGGTGGAATAGAATATGATGGTGGAGGTTGTGTGGAGAAGACAAAAAGGAGAAAGTCTCACATCGATGTGGCTAATCAACGGGCTATGGAGATGCCCATCAATTGATGACAATGCTAGGAGTAGGGATTGCCATGCAACGGATGCACTAAGAGCTATAAGTGTATGAAAGCTCAAACTGAAAACTAAGTGGGTGTGCATCCAACTTGCTTGCTCATGAAGACCTTGGGCATTTGAGGAAGCCCATCATCGGAATATAGCCAAGTTCTATAATGAAAATTCCCACTAGTATATAAAAGTGATAACTCAAGAGACTCTCTATATGAAGAACATGGTGCTACTTTGAAGCACACGTGTGGTAAAAGGATAGTAACATTGCCCCCTTTTTTCCTTTTTTTTGGTGGGCTTCTTTGGCCCCCTTTTTTTATTTAGGCTTCTTTGGCCTCTCTTTTTTCTTTTTATTTTTGGGGCAATGCTCTAATAATGATGATCATCACACTTTTATTTACTTACAACTCAATATTACAACTCGATACTAGAACAAAGATATGACTCTATATGAATGCCTCCAGCGGTGTACCGGGATGTGCAATGATCTAGCGTAGCAATGACATAAAAAACGGACAAGCCATGAAAACATCATGCTAGCTATCTTACGATCATTCAAAGCAATATGACAATAAATGCTCAAGTCATGTATATGATGATGATGGAAGTTGCATGGCAATATATCTCGGAATGGCTATGGAAATGCCATGATAGGTAGGTATGGTGGCTGTTTTGAGGAAGATATAAGGAGGCTTATGTGTGATAGAGCTTATCATATCACGAGGTTTGGATGCACCGGCGAAGTTTGCACCAACTCTCGAGGTGAGAAAGGGCAATGCACGGTACCGAAGAGGCTAGCAATGATGGAAGGGTGACAGTGTGTATAATCCATGGACTCAACATTAGTCATAAAGAACTCGCATACTTATTGCAAAAATCTATTAGTCATCGAAACAAAGTACTATGCGCATGCTCCTAGGGGGATAGATTTGTAGGAAAAGACCATCGCTCGTCCCCGACCGCCACTCATAAGGAAGACAATCAATAAATACCTCATGCTCCAACTTCGTTACATAACGGTTCACCATACGTACATGCTACGGGAATCACAAACTTCAACACAAGTATTTCTACAATCCACAACTACCCACTAGCATGACTCTAATATCACCATCTTTATATCGCAAAACTATTTCAAGGAATCAAACATATCATATTCAGTGATCTACAAGTTTTATGTAGGATTGTATGACTAACCATGTGAATGACCAGTTCCTGTCATCTCTCTAAATAGATATAAGTTAAGAAAGAGAGTTTAATTCTTTCTACAAAATATATGCCCATGCTCTAACAAATATAAGTGAATCAAAAGAGCATTCTACAAATGGCGGTTTTCTATGTGAAGAGAAACAAGCAATCCAAACTTCAAAAGATATACGTGAAGCACCTGAAGCATTCTATAAAGCCATACTCAAAAGATATAAGTGAAGTGCAATGAGCATTATGTAAATCAACCAAGGACTATCTCATACCAGCATGGTGCATCAAAGAAAAGTGAAAACTAAATGCAAAATACGCTCCAAGATTTACGCATATCATGTGACGAATAAAAATGTAGCTTCAAGTAAAATTACCAATGATTGTTAGAAGAAAGAGGGGATTCCTTCCGGGGCATCCCCAAGCTTGGTTGCTCGGGGTCCTTGAATATTTCCTTGGGGTTCCTCAGGCATCCCCAATCTTAGGCTTTTGCCACTCCTTATTCCTTCATCCATCGTGATCTCTCCCAAAACTTGAAAACTTCAATCACACAAAACTTAACAAAAAGTTCGGTAAGATCCGTTAGTATAATAAAGCAAATCACTACTCTAAGTACTGTTGCAAACCAACTCATATTTTGTTTTTGCATTGTAGCTACTGTAATATAACTTTTCCATGGCTTAATCCACTGATAGAAATTGATAGTTTCATCAAAACAAGCAAACTATGCATCAAAAACAGAATATGTCTTAAACAGGACACTCTGTAGTAATCTGAACATTCACCATACTTCTGGTACTCCAAAAATTCTGAAAAATTAGGAAAAATAAATAATTTGTATCGAAAGGCGGTGCAAAAAGTTTCAGAACCGTTTGTTGTTCCAGTAAAAAATGTAAAATCATGCACTACAGCCAAAGTTTCTGTTCTGCACCGCACAAACCAACAAGCAATGTAAACATCCTAAAGGCAAATCTTGGAACATTATTTTTATAATACAATGGAATTGTACAAGGGGATAATTATTTTTGTTGAAAAGTTTCTTTAATCAAGATTCACAAAGTTTCCGTGAGCATGAACAAAGTTCAAGGAGCTCCCCCACTTCAACAATGCTTGTCTCTCTGACTTTCACTTTCCTTTTTGAAAAGTTTTGGCTTCCCCTCTTTTTTTTAAACTATATAAAAGCACTCAACATAAATAAATGACTCTCTAAAACTTCCAGGTTGTCTCCCTGGCAGCGCTTTCTTTAAAGCCATTAAGCTAGGCATATAGTGCTCAAGTAGTGAATCCACCCGGATCCCAAGGTATATCAAAGCCAATTTTATTTAACAATGATTTGTGATTTAGTAGTGAGCACAAAGTAACATATATCATGCAACAACGAAGTCTAATTCTCTTCATATGCATCGGCATGTCATAAAGGAACAATTCATGCACACATAGTAAAGCCCAATGCATAATATAAACAATTTCTTGCAATTTTATCATATTGGAAACATGGAGAGGCGGAGATGTAGTTCCTCTCTCATAATAATTGCAAGTAGGAGCAGCAAGAACATGCATATTATCTCTATCAAAATCATCATATGTAGTAGTGAAACGCAACCCATCAATATAATCCTTAATAAGGACAAACTTCTCCGATATAGTGTAGTCGGGAGAATTCAAAAAGATAATAGGACTATCATGCGTGGGTGCAATAGCAACAATTTCATGTTTAATATAAGGAACTATAGCAAGTTCATCTCCATAAGCATAATTCATATGGGCATCTTGGCCACAAGAATAGCAAGCATCAAGTTCATCAAAAAGGGATATTTCGAACGAATCAACGGGATCATAGCAATTATCATGGCATTCATCCTTCGGTAAGAACGAAGGGACATTAAATAATGTATGAGATGGAGAGTTACTCTCATTACAAGGTGGGAACGGGTAGCTAATCCGATCTTCCACCTTTTGTTCTTCTCTCTCCTCATCATCTTTTTCATCCAATGAGCTCACAGTTTCATCAATTTCTTCTTCCATAGACTCCTGCAAGATATTAGTCTCTTCTTGGACAGTGGAGGAGTACTCAATATTTGGTTTAACATAGGCATTAGAAGCATAATTACCATAACAATATTTAAGTATGGCAAAAGTTTCATATTTGTGAAGAGCAGCATCATACCTTGCAATCAATGAAGCAATTTCATAAGCACCCTTAAAAGCAGCAAATTCTTCAATTTTTTGAACATTATAGTAATTATAAACTCGCTTAGCATACAAAGATACAATTCCATTATCACTAAACTCACATTGGTAGGGAAGGTGTTTCTTAGGATCTTCAGAAAAACAAGTAAAATCATATATTTCACATGAATTCCAAGCATAGCATTGCAAACAATGAATTTGATCCATTAAAAGTTTCCCTTTTTGAGATAAGAGGTGTCGCACATAACAAGCATGCTCATCTAAAGATTTGCCCTTAACTAAGCTAGTTGGGGTTTCAGCACAAGCACATAGGGATCGAAGATGATCTAAGTAAAAAGCTTCAGGAGTGTGATAGATTTTGAGTGGTTCTTCAACCATTGGTGTAGCAGGTACAACTAATTTTTTTAGTATTTTGCGTTTCCTACCCATAACTAAAGATAGAGAACAACTTAGAACAGCAAATAAAATTTACTTAGTGATAAAGCAAACAAGCACACACGAGAATATTCACCCCACGCTATAACTCCCCGGCAACGACGCCAGAAAAAGGTCTTGATAACCCACAAGTATAGGGGGTCAATTGTAGACTCTTTCAATAAGTAATAGTGTCGAACCCAACGAGGAGATAAAGGTAGAACAAATATTCCCTCAAGTTCTATCGACCACCGATACAACTCTACGCACGCTTAACATTCGCTTTACCTAGAACAAGTATGAAACTAGAAGTTTTTTGTAGGTGTTGTTGGATAGGTTTGCAAGATAATAAAGAGCACGTAAATAAAAAGTAGGGGTTGTTTAGATAAAGACACAACTAAGTTAGGTTTAGTAGAGCACTTGTTTTCACACAAGAAAGTTATTTGTCCATAGGCAATCGATAACTAGACCGGTAATCACTATTGCAATTTTATATGAGGGATACGCATAAGCTAACATACTTTCTATTCTTGGATCATATGCACTTATGATTGGAACTCTAGCAAGCATCCGCAACTACTAAAGATCATTAAGGTAAAACCCAACCATAGCATTATAAGGCATCAAGTCCTCTTTACTCCCATACACAAACAACCTACTTACTCGGGTCTGTGCTTCTGTCACTCACGCCACCCACCATAAGCAAATCATGAACATACTGGAAACCCTACAGAGGGTATCCCTCACGCTTGCGCGACATGGAGAGCACCATAGGAAAGCACCAATAATAAAACATGCAACTCAAACTAATCACGATCATCAATTAACACATAGGACAAAATGAATCTACCCAAACATCATAGGATAGCCATACATCATTGGGAAATAATATATAGTGTTGAGCACCATGTTTAAGTAGAGATTACAGCGGGTAAAAGAGGGATTACACCGCTGCATGGAGGGGGGAAGAGTTGGTGATGATGGCAGTGAAGTTGTTGGTGTAGATTGCGGTGCTGATGATGGCCCCGACGGTGTTCCGGCGCCACCAGAAGAGAGGGGGGGAGAGACCCCCTTCTTCTTCTTCTTCCTTGACCTTCTCCCTAGATGGGAGAAGGGTTTCCCCTCTGGTCCTTGGTCTCCATGGCATGGGAGGAGTGAGAACCCCTCCGCGATTGGATCTGTCTCCTGTTTCTCTCTGTTTCTGCGTTGGCTGATTTTGCCCTTTCACCGTTTCTTATATTCCCAGAGATTCGTAACTCCGATTGGGCTAAATGTTGGACACGATTTTTATCCGGATATTAGCTTTCTTGCGGCGAAATAAGGGCATCAACCATCTTACGGGGTGTCCACGAGGGCCCAGGGCGCTCCTGACCCCTTGGGGGGCGCCCCCTGCCTCATGGCCCCTCGGGCATCGTATCGGATTGATTTTTCTTCCCAAAAATCACATATATTCCAAAAAAATCTCCATCGGTTTTTATCCCGTTTGGACTCCGTTTGATATGGATTTACTGCAAAACAAAAAACATGCAACAAACATGAACTGGCACTGGGCACTGGATCAATATGTTAGTCCCAAAAATAGTATAAAAAGTTGCCAAAAGTATATGAAATTTGTAGAATATTGGCATGGAACAATCAAAAATTATAGATACGACGGAGACGTATCAGGCTGCGTCAGCCTCCAGAGTCCACTCGAACGGGCCATTCGTTTTCATCAGCTTGAAGAAGGGGAGGGCGCGCTCCCCCAGTTTGGAGATGAAGCGCCCGAGCAAGGTCACACAGCCTGCCAGCTTATGCATCTCCTTGAGGGTTTGCGACGGGCTCATCCTTTCTATGGCCTTGACTTTCTCTGGGTTGGCCTCGTTCCGTCTGTGTGACACCAGGAAGCCTAGTAGATTGCCAGACGGGACACCGAATATACATTTCTCTGGGTTGAGCCACAGGTTTACCTTGCGCAGAATGGCGAAAGTCTCCTCCAGATCCTCGATAAGTGTTCTCGCTTCCCGAGATTTCACCACTATGTCCTCGACGTATGCATCGGCGTTCCTCCCGAGCAGCTGACCCAAGGCGATGTGCATTAGCGGCTGATAGGTTGCTCCGGCATTGCGCAACCCAAACGGCATGCACGTGTAGCAGTATACTCCACACGAGGTCAGAAAAGCCATCTTCTCAACGTCCTACACCGACATCTTGATTTGGTGATAGCCCAAGAATGCATCCAGGAAGCATAGTAAGTCACACTCGGTGGTGGAGTCGACGATTTGGTCGAGTGCGGGGTCTTGAGGACATGCCTTGTTGAGATTGGTGAAGTCAATGCACATGCGCTCCTTCCTGCCCTATATGGGGACGATGACCGGGTTCACGAGCCAATCTGGGTGCCACACTTCCCTAATGACGTCGGCCTCCTGTAGCTTGCGGGTCTCCTGGATGATGAATGACTGCTTCTCTGGGGCTTGCCTCCGCGCCTTCTTCTTTACAGGGTGTGCGTTGGGTCACAACGTCAGGTGGTGCTCGATTACCCCACGCGGGACCCCACCAAGGTCCGCCGCTTCCCACACAAACACGTCCTTGTTCCCGCGGAGGAAGCTTCCCAGCGCCGCTTCTTGGTTCGGAGGGACGCCAGCGCCTATGGTGAAGGTAGAGCCCGATCCCCTGTCTTCATCGACCGACACCTGCTTCATTTCGGCCCGATATTGAGAGAACAACTACTTCTTATTTGCCGGTGTACCCCCAGGCCCTCTGGGGATCCCTCCCCGCTTGGCCGCGCGGCCCTGAAGGCGAGCTTGACGGTCAAGAGCGCGTCTTTGATGTCCCCCGCCACTGTGAGGACGCCACTGCTTCCTGACATCTTCATGAGGTTGTAGCCAGGTGTCGGCATCCTGGGAACAGGGATGCCCAGACTTGCCTGCCTGCGGCCCACGGCGTGGCTCCGACAACGGCCCGATACGACCCTGCTTCTACAACAACAACCCAAGACCCTCGCAAGGCGGACGACACTAAGACCTCCCTGGGGGCGGCCTCACCAGGCTGGCTCCCGAGGGGCGGAGATATCAAGGCAAGATGCACCTCGCGAGGTTCACATGACTTGAGCCATGACGACTAAAGCCAGGCGGGCGCCAGCGGGCGCAGTGTACTAGTTTCCCCTTTGGTGCCAAGGAGGCAAGCGCTGGCGCGGAGTCTCGAGGAATCAAGCAAAGGCTTCCATATCGGTGCAACAAGACCAAGACCGCTAGGACGACAAGATGGAGGTCATCGCGAAGCCCACCACAGCGTCACCACCAGAGCCTTTTGCAGGCAAAGACTACTTTTGTCTGGATAGCTTGTACTAGTTGTCCCCCTTCAAATTTGGCCATTGCGGAATCCCTTCCCGCCTACATTTGGGAAGAGGACCAAGGCCACTATAAATAGTACCTAGCCACCACCATAGAGGGGGATCAGATCCATTCCACCCTGACCACATCACTAGCTCATCGAGCTCAAGAACACCTCACCTCGTGTGGTTGTTCGTCGACTGTACTTGTTCATCCTTAGCCCCTCGAGGCAATCCACCAAAAAGCCGGAGTAGGGTATTACACTACAAGGTGGCTCGAACCAGGATAAATCGTTGTGTCTCTTGTCCGTTGGGTTCGTCGAGCTAGGCCGTGGAATCATTGAGTAGAGATATTGGGAAGAGGGAGTTCTTTGCACGCACCTCGGTTTTCGAACCTCTAAAGGGTCCACGGAACCACAAATACGACATTTGGTGCGCCTGGTAGGGGTGCGTCGAAGCCTCTCTCCCGTCGATCGACTCGCCGTTGCTGCACTATCTCCATGGCTGATGCTCGTCGAGCCCGTGCTGAGCGTCGAGCCGCTCTCTCCGCTCGCGTCACCCAAACGGCGCCCGTCAGCGGGCCTCCCCGCCGATCCATCACCCGCCACCAACGTCGCCACTGGCCCGATGGGGCACGAGCAGCAAGCTTCGTCGCTGCATCCCTCCGTGCGGCGGGACGGACGCACCGCCACCCCGTCACTGACTCCGGCCAGCTTGTCGCCCCACGCTCTTCATGGCCCGGTGAACGCGCAGGCTACATTTCTCATGGTGCATGAGCAGCTGTGCTACTGCCTAGTCGACGACCTCTATGAAGACTTGCTGGACCGCATTGCTCAGCTTGTCAGCGCGGCTGGGGGCTCTCCTGCAACGTCCCTCTCACTGCCTCGCCTGCCGCCTGCTGCGGGCGACATAGCCCATGGAGTGCCTCCACCACCTCCCCGTCAGGATGTCACCCTCGATCCAGGACGCGCGGCCCCACTGCATGACCCACCGCACAGGGCGCCCGCACACGAAGAAGAAAGCTGCAGGGAGGTCCAAGGGCCGCAAGAAGGTGCTCCTACGCTCCCTCCACCACCACGCCAAGACCGCGCGCCGCCTATAGTGGTGGCGCATGAGCACCAAGACGAGGCTCCACCTCCACGACGGGCTCCGGTGACCACAGTGGGCTGACGCGCCTTCACTCATGAGCTATGCAGCATCGTCTGGTCGGGCAAGTTCAAGCCCGACCTGGCTCCATGCTACGACGACACCCCGGACCCTGCGGAGTTCCTGCAGCTCTATGAGCTGAGCATCGAGGCACCCAGCAGCGACGAAAAGGTCATGGCGAATTGGTTTGCCATGGCCCTCAAGGATGGCACGCGCTCGTGCCTCCAGAATCTGCCTGCGGGATCAATTTCCTCCTAGGGCGAGATGCGCGAGCGTTTCGTCGCCAACTTCCAGGGCACTTGCGACCGCCTGACTGCCATGGGTGACTTGCAACGCATCAAGTAGCAGCCAGGGAGACCCTGCAGAAGTACATCCAGTGCTTCAACAGCATTCGCCTCAAGATCCGCAAGGTTTTGGATGAAGCCATCATCTCGGCATTCTCCGATGGCGTCCGCGATGTCAAGATGAAGGAGGAGCTCGCCATCCATGAGGACCTGTGCACGACTCTGGAGATGTTCAACATGGCAACCAAATGTGCGGGAGCTGAGGAAGGGCACCTCTCCCTCCTCGAACTCCCAGCGGCCGACCCAGAAGACAAGAAGGCCATGGCCAAGGACGTGAAGTGCATGGGGGTTGCCGTGCTCATGGCTGAACCAGAGATGAAGCACGGCTGCGACCACCCAGAGTCATCCAAGGGTAGCCGTCCATTCTATGTCTTCCACAACGTACACAACCACAACACCAATCACTATCAGGAGCTCAGGGCCATTCGTGATTGGTGCCTCGGTCAACGCCCCGAGCGCAATGATCGAGGCTACGGCCGCGGAGGAGGCAGAAGTGGAGGATGTTGGGACGATCGCGGTCCCCGCCAGGAGTGGTGCGACCAGCCTTGTGAGGATCGCTGGCAAGGCCAGCCTCGCGAGGGTGCCTGGAGAGACCAGCCTCGTGAGGACCGACCTCAGGGCAATGCCGACCTCCCTCCGCTGCTGCCACCACCAAGAAGGAACGATGACCACCACTAGGACGAGGGGGCTAGGCGCTTCCAGGAGCCTCGTGCCATCGCCTGCATCTTGGGTGGCGCTCAGGCCCCAGACTCCCAGTGCATCTTCAAGCAGTACGCTCATGAGGTGAACGCGACCCTCCCCAGGCTCGAGGCCACGCGCCCGCTCAGGTGGTCCAAGTGCACCATCACTTTTAGCTCGTCCGACCAGCTCAAGTGTACGGCGACTATCGGTGCCCTCTTGATGCTTTGTTCGCCCGTTAAAAGCAATGGCCTTGTCACCAAGACCCTCATCGATGGTGGTGCGGGGCTCAATGTGTCGGCGTTCTGGGAACGGGGGTCCCCAGACTTGCCTGCCTGCGGCCTGCGGCGTGGCTCAAAAGGGGCCCAGCGCGGCCCATCTTCCCCAACACAAACCCAAGAACCTCGCGAGGGGCCAAGCCTCGCTGGGCGGACGATGCGGAGCTTCCTCAGGCACGGCCTCGTCAGGCTGGCTCACGAGGAGGAGGAGAGATCAAGGCGGGGTACCTCACGAGGTGGCCGTTACGCAAGCCATGACGACCGAGGGCGCCAGGCGGGTGCCAGCCCGCGCAGTGTCCTCCTTTCCTCTTTGGTGCAAAGAGGGCAAGCGCAGCCACGTCGTACCGAGGCATCAGACAAAAGTTGCCATTTCGGTGCAACGAGACCAAGACCATGAGGACTACGAGATGGAGGTAACCGTGGAGCCCAAGATGGCGTCATCACCAAAGCTTTGCGCAGGCGAAGACTACTTTTGTCAGGATAGCTAGTACTAGCTGTCCTCCTTCAAATTAGCCCGCCATTGTTGGCTCCCTTCCCGCTCGATATTTGGGAAGAGGACTAGGGCCCCTATAAATAGGACCGGCCACCTGCTAGACAGGAGAGAGAGGACCGAGGGCAAAAAGAGAGAGAGAGAGAGAGAGAGAGAGAGAGAGAGAGAGAGAGAGAGAGAGAGAGAGAGAGAAGGGCGACTAAGCTCCTCCCAGCAGTTCATCACCCCAGCCAAGAACAGACCCTCGCGAGGCTGTTCTTCCTTGTATCATTCATCATCATCAGCCCAAGAGGCAATCCACCACACCACACACTGGAGTAGGGTATTACACCACAACGGTGGCCCGAACCAGTATAAACCCTGTGTCTCTTGTGTTGTTCTTTCCTTAGGTTAGATCCTAGCAAGGCGGAGGGGTGCAGGTAGGTAGGAGACGAAAGCTCCGTGCGCACCCCAGTGTTCGAACCTCAAGGGTCTGCCGGAACCCGAAATCCGACATGTGGCGCGCCAGGTAGGGGTGCACCGGGATTCGTTTTCCATCACCCCGTTCTCCTCCGACCATCACGCCCATGTCTGACGCTCGTCGGGCCCGCGGCGAGCGCCGGGCCGCGCTCGCTTCCCGGGTCGCCCAGACGGCCCCTGTCGGCGGGCGCCCTCGCCGTTCCCCGTCACCTGCCGTCAACGCCGCCACCGGCCCGGTGGGGGCCAGCGGCAAGCATCGTCCCAACATCCATCCGTGCGGCAAGATGGCCGCACCGCAACTCCCTCGCTCACCCCAGCTGGTTCTTCGTCCCGCGCGCTCCGCGCGCCCATGGAGGCTCGAGCTGCACTCATCGCGGCGAACGAGCTCCTGCGCTACCGCCCCGTCGACGACGTCTACGAAGAATGGCTCGACCGCGTCGGCGAGCTCGTCCGCGCCACAGGGGGCTCTCCTGCGCCGTCCGTTCCGCTGCACCGCACCCCGCCCCGCGCGGGCAATGAAGCTCCGGCGGCGCCCCGACCGCCTCCTCCTCAGGATGGCGCTATGGATCCAAGGCACGTGGCCCCTGGGCGGAACCCGCTCCGGCAGGCGCCAACACAGCAAGAGCAGAGCTGTCAAGAAGTCCCTCGCCCGCAAGAAGCTGCCCGGGCGCTCCCTGCTCCAGCACGTCGCAATCATGCTCCTGCTCCCGCGCGTCAAGACCCCGCGCAGCACCCAGCTGCAGCGCATGGGGACATGCAAGACCAAGCTCCCCGTCATCCAAGGCCTCCCGTGGCCACAACAGGCTGCCGCGCCTTCACCGCCGAGCGACGCAACGTAGCGTGGCCGGCAAGTTCAAGCCAGACTTGCCTCCTCGCTACGACGGCACGGCTGACCCTGCGGAGTTCCTCCAGCTCTACGAGCTGGGCATCGAAGCTGCCAACGAAGATGAGAAGGTCATGGCGAACTAGTTCCCCATGGCACTCAAGGACGGGGCCCGCACCTGGCTCCTGAACCTGGCTCCAGGCACAATCTCCTCCTGGGACGTGATGCGCACCCGCTTCATCGCCAACTTCCAAGGCACTCGCGACCGGCCACCCGCTGTAAGCGACATGCGCCGCATCAAGCAACAGCCCGGGGAGACCCTGCAGAAGTACATCCAGCGCTTCAACAACGCGCGCCTCAAGATTTCCAAGGTGACCGAGGAGGCCATCATCTCGGCCTTCTCCGACGGCGTGCGCAACGTCAAGATGAAGGAGGAGCTGGCGATGCATGAAGACCTGTGCACCTCCTTGGAGCTGTTCAACCTGGCAATCAAGTGCGCCAGGGCCGAGGAAGGGCGTCTCTCCCTCCTCGAGCTGCCTGCCGCAGACCCAGAAGAGAAGAAGCCCAAGACCAAGGATGTGAAGCGCAAGGGGGCTACTGTGCTCGCGGCAGAACCAGACACCAAGCGAGGCAGAGATCAGCCCGAACCTTCCAAGGGCGGCCGGTACTGTGTGTACCACGACCTCCACACCCACAACACCAATGAATGTCAAGAGCTCCGAGCCGTGCGAGAAGGAAGGATCGGCCGTCGCCCTCACCGCAGTGACCGGGGCTATGGCCGAGGAGGAGGATGGAACGTAGGACGCCGGGAAGACCATGGCCCACGCCAAGGGTGGCGCAACCAACCTCGCGAGGATCGCTGGCAAGACCCGCCTCGCGAGGGAGGCTGGAGGGATCAGCCTCGCGAGGGGGACTAGAGGGATCAGCCTCGCGAGGGTCGCCCGCAAGGCAACGCAGGCCTCCCACCGCAGCCGCCGCAGCCAAGAAGAAACGAAGACCGCCACCAGGATGAGGGGGTTGGGGGCTTTCAGGAGCCGCGCGCAATCGCCTGCATCTTGGGCGGGGCACAAGCCCCAGCCTCTCAGCGCATCTTCAAGAAGTTCGCCCGCGAAGTGAACGCAGTCCTCCCCAGGCTCGAAGCCACGCATCCTCTCAGGTGGTCGGCGTGCGCCATCATGTTCAGCTCGGCAGATCAGCTCAAGTGTGCGGCTACAGCCGGAGTCCTCCCGATGCTTTGTTCCCCAATCATCAGCAACGTGGTGGTCACCAAGACCCTCATCGATGGCGGGGCAGGGCTCAACGTCCTGTCCGTGGAAACATTCAACAACCTCCAAGTGCCCTACAACCAGCTTTAGCCAACCAAGCCTTTCTCCGGTATCACCGACGGCTCCACGGTCCCGATTGGGCAGGTCTGCCTCCCTATCACCTTCGGGGCACGCGACAACTACCGCACCGAGCTCATTGACTTCGACGTCGCTCACATTCGCCTGCCGTATAATGCCATCCTTGGGTACCCAGCGGTGGCCAAGTTCATGGCCGTAACTCACCACGGCTACAACATCCTCAAGATGCCAGGAAGTGGCGGAGTCATCACGGTGCCCTATGAAGAGAAGGACGCGGTGTGTTCCCTGGAACGAGCCTTTCAGGCCGCGTCACTCGAAGACCCGGATCATGGAAGCAGGAGGCCTCCCGAGACCGCCCCTAAGAAGAAGACATCGTCCGGCCCGACCACTCAGGAGGCAGGCCCCTCTGGGCCCGCGCCTGCCCAGGGGGAACCTCCTTCCATCGCATAGGAAAGCGCGCCCAGCGCCCTCCTCAGGTAGGGCTCGGGGGCTCTCTCCTGGAGGGCCACCGACCTAGCTAGGGTCACGAGGGAGGCACTTGGGCACCACATGGAGGCGTGTTTCGAAGCACGTTTCCCTCAAGAAGGAGCAAGGCAAGGAGATCCAGACCCTCAGGAGTTCATCAGCAAGGTCATTCAGGAGCTACAGGAGTCAAGAGTCATGAAAGGCGGCCGCCGCCTACCAGCAGTGGCTCCCCATCCAGGCGAGGATGGTGGGCTGCACGTCTGCATCGACATACCAGGGCTCAACCGAGTCGCCTCTCTGGAGCGCCTCTGGCCCTCGCGAGTGGGGCGCTGCGGAGGCCCACCCCACAGCTACGTTCGCATGCCTTACGGCTTGCCGAGCGTGGCTGACGCATACCAGCACCTCATGAGGGGCATCACGGAGGCACAAGAGATGAAGATGGCCCACGGGGAGCCGCCAGCGCCTCTGGAGCCTCCCGAGGCCCCTAGGCCTGGGGGCTCGTGAGGATCGGCTCCCGCAGCCCATCGAGCCTGCTACATCAACGCTCCTTCATCCTCAACATCATCGGGTGACACCTTTCTAGTTTTACTTCCAGCTGGGAGCGCCCCCCCAGGGCTGCATTATTCCCAGGCCGCATGGGTCCATCCCTGCGGCGTGTATCCCTTTTTTTATTCCATGTTGTTAGCTTACCTTGTTGGGGGCACCCCTCAGGCTGCATGATCCCCAAGCCGCTCGGGCCAGGCCCAGTGGCATGTATCCCATTTG
This sequence comes from Triticum aestivum, assembly GCF_018294505.1. Lineage (NCBI taxonomy): Eukaryota > Viridiplantae > Streptophyta > Magnoliopsida > Poales > Poaceae > Triticum > Triticum aestivum. The sequence goes on along the minus strand of NC_057797.1, from coordinate 288,728,405 downwards.
CGTCTATTTCCGATTATGCATTAGACCCACCATGCTTGATTATTTGATGCCGGTCCACGACACCTCTTCTTCTCCATGCCGACCACTTGCATATTAAAGGGGGGGTACCTGAGCATCGCGACTCAGGGCTCTTACTGGCTCTCCAGCCCTCACCCTCTGGCCTTGTCCATGGCATCGCGACCTGGCATACCAGCGACGGCTGAGACCAGCTCAAGGGCCGGGACCCGAGGACGTAGAGTGCCGACATCTAACCAAATTTGCAGGAACGCATCACAAGATAAGGCCCAGTGCCAGGCGCAACCCGCCTAGAGGTAGGGCCCTGTGAGTCCCGCGCTGGCTCACGGGTGCCCAGATACACCTCGCCAGGCCCTACCGTGCCAGCCACGTGTCAGGGCGGGGCTGTACATCCCCCGGGGGCTCCTCCCGGTGGGGGGGGGGCCCTCCCACGTACCAGTGGAAGCACCATGCTCCGCGCTGGCTAATGACATTGCCGAGGAGCGGCTATGCCCGTACACAAATGGTAGCACTATGCTCCGCGCTGGTGCTAAACAACTGAGGGTGGCCCCCGGGCCGCATCAACCTCAGGGAGCCCAGAGCTCAGTGTCTAGCCTCATCGTAACGCCTCCCCTCGGGAGTGCCGCGCGAGGGGACTGGGCACGGGGGCTGCGCCTGGGTCACACCCAGACGCACGCCGCCCAGCCAGGTCCCCCCGGGCCTGGTTCGTCGTGCGTCTCTCCCCGAGCGAAGCCAAGGTACGAAGGCCGTTTGAGCGTCAAGGGGGACTCCTGAGCATCGCGACTCGGGAGCCTAACTGGTCACGTAGCCCCTCACTCTGTGGCCCCGTCCTGGTTTCCGGTCGGGACCAGCGCTGGGTGAGGCATGCGCGCGGCCGGGCTCTGCAGACGTAGAACGGTAGATCCACCCGCATCACACCTCCCTACTTGTTGTTCGTGCGTCAAGGGGGACTCCTGAGCATCGCGACTCAGGAGCCTAACTTGTCACGTAGCCCCTCACTCCTTTGGTCCCGTCCTGGCTTCCGGTCGGGGCTAATGCTGGGTGAGGTATGCGCGGGGCTGGGCTCTGCCGGCGTAGAACATAAGCAAGTAGGAAGGAAAAGCGTAAATTCAAGGAATTCAAAAGCAAATATTACAGTCCACACTGTTATCTCGATACCAAACGCAAGTTTAAACGCCTCCTCGAGGCACGATACATGTGCAGGAATTAAAAGTAGGACAGGAGCCACAGCGGAGCCACTTGTCGGCTGTGGAGCAGCGCGGAGTGGCTTCGCCTCATGGAGCAGCGGGGTCGGCAGCGCCTTGCCTCGGCTTGGTGCTGAAGGCCCGGAACTTCCCCAGCAGAACCTCCGCGCGACCCTTCACGGCCTCGGCAGCGGCAGCGGCACGCTCGCCGCTCACTGGCTCTAGCAGGCTGTCGAGGTCGACGTCGGGATCGCGAAGGTAGATGTGGGTGAGCACCCGTGTCAGTGCTGCAGAAGACAGGACACGCGCCTCAGCCTCTACCGTGGGGCCAAGGCCAAGGGAGACATCTTCAAGAGCGCGAACCAGGAAGGGAAGCAGCTTGGCGGGGCCATCCTCGGCGCCAGCCAGTGGGCTATCCAGGCCGCTGTCGTAAAGCGTCCTTAGTGAGGAGCGAGCCTTCGCCTCCATCTCCGTGAAGGCCACGCGGTCCTCGGCAAGAACCAGGGCCTTGTCGTCCAGCTCGGCCTTCCTCGCCCTCAACTCCTGCTCCAGCGCACCTAGGCGGTCGTGGCGCTTCCTGAGCTTGACCTCCCTCTCCGTGACGGCCGCCTCGCGAGCCTTCACACCTTCTTCCTGCTCTAGGCGAAGGCGGACCTCTTTCGCGAGCTGGTCCCGCAGGCCCTACAACTCGTTCTCCAGCGCCTTGCAGCGACCGCGGACGATGACCACCACCCCCAGGGCTACGTCACGAGCAGCCTTCGCCTCAAGGACGGCCTGCTTCTCCTCTTCGCATGCCGTCGAGGCCTGGACCAGCGCAGCCCGAATCGAAGCGTCGGAGCGAACCCATCCGGAAGCCAGCTCCAAGCGCCCGGCCACCAAGCGGGGGTCGGCGCCAAGAAGATCCTGCCGCAGTCAGTCCAGCTCAGCAACAGCACAATCTAGAACGGCAGAAGGAGTCGGAGAGACAGCAGTCGGTGGAGTAGGAGGAGAAGGCGGCAACGCGGCCGCAGCATCCTGAGGCGGAGTCTGCCGCGCCCCGACAGCTGTGGTGGCGGCGGCAGGCGAGAGCACCTCAGGAGCCACTTGGGCCGTGGGGGCTGAGCTCGCCCCAGCCGGCTCAGCCAGGCCTCGCGAGGATGACCGGGCAGGAGAAGCCTGTGCGTCGCGGTCACCCTCCTTCGCGGGCAGAGGCGCTGCCATGGATGGAACCTGAGGAGCCCCCTTCGGCTTCTTTGCTGCGGGCAGCAGCCTATCCAAGAGATGCGGACGTCAAGCCTCAGCAGCAGAGCAAGAGATAAAGACAGGAATCGAGTGCTTACGGGTCGTCGCTAGCGAGCTCAAGCGGCCTCCGGCCAAATTTGAAGCCTGAAAGCCGGATGGAAGGGTCAACCTCGGGAAGCTTGGAAGCGGAAGGTGCGGTCCGCCCCGGGGCCGGGGCAGGCTCCCGCCGTCCTGTCCTTCTTCGGGATCGGGGGCAAGCTCCCGCCGTCCTACTCGTCGTCATCCTCGTCGTCGTCGCACGCAGAGAGGCGGAGAACACGGTACCTGCACCGAGGGAGGGGAGCCCTCGACTCTCCGTCAGTTGCCTCAGAGTCAGGCCCTTTTCCCTGCTCCCCTCCTTCCTCCTCTTCGCTGGAGTCATCGGAGGGCACGTCCACCGGTTCCTCAAGAGTTTCCATGGGCACGGGCCCGTCCCCGTTGAAGACGGGCATGGGTTCCACTACCTGCTCCCAATCGTCGCGGAGGAACAAGGGCGTAGGAGCACTCTCCAACCTCGCCACATCGCCCCCGACCAGAGATTGGAGGACCGCAGCCAGATCACCGTCGGCTAAGGCCGCGGGGCTCGGACGGGGCCTCCACATCGGAAGTGAGTACTGCCGAAGCGGAGCCAGCTGGTGCTCCAGGAATTCCCTCAGCAGCAACGCGTCGGTCAGCTTCGCCGCCGCCATATTGGCCGGCCTCAGATCCGCGTCCATATTCTCCAACATCAGCTTCGCGCGGGGGTCTGTGAGCTCCGCTCGACCCCAATTGCTGGAGCTCGTGGGCTGCTCCGTTGGCAAGATCAGTCGAGGGTGGATGCGCCCAGCTTCCACCAAGACCCACTTGCTCCTGAAGCCCTCAATCCTTTTTCTGGGGTTCGAAATGGCAATGGCGCCACCGTATGCGACGAAGCTCGTGCACACGGAAGCAGTACCGTGAGAGGTCCGGAGGTATAAGTAGTGGCGCATCAAGGCCATTGAGGGCTGCACCCCTACGTGAGCCTCACAGTAATAGGCGAAGATTTCCAAGAGAAGGACGGAGTTGGGGTGGAGATGCAAGGCTTGCAGCTTATAGTGGTGGAGGACAGAGAAGAAGAACTCGGAGAAGGGAGGCACCAGGCCAGCAGCAATGGCACTTACGAATAGCGGATAGAAGGTGCTCCCTTGACCCTCAGGGGTGGCGGAGCCGGCTTTAAACATCTTCGCCCCGTTGATGCCCCACGCCGTCGCCATCCGGCGCAACCGGGCAAGGCTCGCCTCCGACACGTTCGGCGGGTCCAGGGCGGACGAGTACCAAGCTACGGCCGGGGGCTGGCAAGGCGCCATGGCTTCCTAGGTCACACGGTCGGAGCGGATCTGGAAATTTTGGAGGAAGGAAGGAGAGGCGCAAGAAAGGGGATTTGAGCAGCAGCCGGGGAAAGCAAGGAGCAAAGCCTAGGTGGGTGCCGCTCCTTAATCAACTCGCGCGGTTGCTATGGCGCCCACGTCCAATCAACCGCCACGCGGCGCCCAAGGCCACAGACTATTAGGGCCCGCGGCGGTTCGCTCTTGCCCTTCCGCCTCCCTGCACGGCCAAGTCCGAGCGCGCCTTGGGCCCGGGGGCTACTGTCGGCGTTCTGGGAATGGGGGTCCCCAGACTTGCCTGCCTGTGGCCTGCGGCATGGCTCAAAAGGGGGCCCAGCGCGGCCCATCTTCACCAACACAAACCCAAGACCCTCGCGAGGGGCCAAGCCTCGCGGGGCGGACGACGCGGAGCTTCCTCAGGCACGGCCTCCTCAGGCTGGCTCATGAGGAGGTGGAGAGATCAAGGCGGGGTACCTCACGAGGTGCCCGTGACGCAAGCCATGACGACCGAGGGCGCCAGGCGGGTGCCAGCCCGCGCAGTGTCCTCCTTTCCTCTTTGGTGCAAAGGGGGCAAGCATAGCCGCGGAGTACCGAGGCATCAGGCAAAGGTTGCCATTTCGGTGCAATGAGACCAAGACCAGGAGGACTACGAGATGGAGGTCACCGTGGATCCCAAGACGGTGTCATCACCAGAGCTTTGCGCAGGCGAAGACTACTTTTGTCAGGATAGCTAGTACTAGCTGTCCCCCTTCAAATTAGCCCGCCATTGTTGGCTCCCTTACCGCTCGATATTTGGGAAGAGGACCAGGGCCCCTATAAATAGGACCGGCCACCCGCTAGACAGGAGAGAGAGGACCGAGGGCAAAAAGAAAGAGAGAGAGAGAGAGAGAGAGAGAGAGAGAGAGAGAGAGAGAGAGAGAGAGAGAGAAGGGCGACTGAGCTCCTCCCAGCAGTTCATCGCCCCAGCCAAGAACAGACCCTCGCGAGGCTGTTCTTCCTTGTATCATTCATCATCATCAGCCCAAGAGGCAATCCACCACACCACACACTGGAGTAGGGTATTAAACCACAACGGTGGCCCGAACCAGTATAAACCCTGTGTCTCTTGTGTTGTTCTTTCCTTAGTTTAGATCCTAGCAAGGCGGAGGGGTGCAGGTAGGTAGGAGACGAAAGCTCCACGCGCACCCCAGTGTTCGAACCTCAAGGGTCTGCTGGAAGCCGAAATCCGACACAATGTTCTTTCCATCGAGACGTTCAACTGCCTCCACGTGCCCTATGATCAGTTGCAGCCCACCAAGCCCTTCTCAGGAGTGACCGATGGCTCCACCACCCCGATAGGGCAGATCCGCCTTCCCATCACCTTCGGCCAATGTGACAACTACCGCACCGAGCTCATCGACTTCGACGTCGCCCACATCCACCTTCCGTACAATGCCATCCTTGGATATCCAGCCCTGGCCAAGTTTATGGCGGTGACTCACCACGGTTACAATGTCCTCAAGATGTCGGGGAACCACAGCATCATCATGGTATCTTGCGAGGAGAAGGATGCGGTGTGCTCTCTCGAGCGCGCCTGCTAGGCTGCAGCAGTTGAAGACCCAGAAAACAAAGGCACCATTTACCCTCCTAAGGCTGTCCCTGAGAAGAAGAAGAAGAAACTACTCCACCAAGACCCTGAGGAGAGCGGAGTCTCCAGTGGCACCACCTCAGGACCTGCGCCCATGAATGGGGCGCCTCCCTCTCGTGCATAGGAAGGCGTGCCCGACGCCCCCCTCAGGCTGGGATCAGGGGCTCTCTTCTGGAGGACCTCTGACTTAGCCAATGTCACGAGGGAGGCGCTCGAGCACCACATGGAGGCATGCTTCATCGCACGCTTCCCTCGTGAGGGCACTAGGCACGGGGTGCCAGGTGCTTAGGAATTCATCACAAAGGTGACCGAAGAGCTTCAAGAAGTGAGAGCCTTGCGTGGCGACCACTGCCCACTGCTTGGCGTGGCTCCTTGTCCTGGAGAGGACAACGAGCTGCGCATCTGCGTCAACATCCCAGGGTTAAAAGAGCCGCATTCCAGGAGTGTTTTTTTCCTTCGCACGCTGGTCGGTGTGAGGGTCCACCTCACAACTACGTTCGCATGCCCTTCGGCCTGTCGAGCGCGGTTGTTACCTTCCAGCGCCGCCTACGAGGCATCGTGGCGGCTCAGGAGGCCAAGCACCACGCGGTCTTGGTGGAGATGGCGACGGTTCTCCACGAGCCCCCCGAGCCTCCTGAGATTCCAGAGGCTCAGGACCCAGGCGACTCGCGAGGAGCAACCTCTTCAGCATGCATCTTCAGCTACTTCAACATCTCTTCAGCAACGGTGCCAGGTGACATTTTCCGATTTATTCTGTTGGGGGCTCCCCTCGGACTGCAATATCCCCAGACCGCATGGGCCTGTCCCTGCGGCCTCTATCTTTCTTGCATCTTCTAGTCACTCTATTGGGGGCGCCCCTCGGGCTGCATCATCCCCAGGCCGCGTGGGTCTGTCCCTGCGACATGTGTCATTCTTGCATTTATCTGAACTAGCTTTACCTCCTCCCATGAGTTGCTTTATGATTATTATATGCATGTCCGGTACTTCGATACTATGAATGTCGTACGCCCTTGCAAGCCCACCCACGACCGCCTCATGTCTAAGGACTGGCACGACGTCTGTGCTCGGGTCCGTTCCTGCAGCGTCGCTAAACCCAAGAGGCTGAGCTCTGTGTTGTGGGCCAGCTCCCGTGTACGTCACCTCCCATGGTCCTTCGTGCCTCGTTCTCGCATGAGCTAATCGCGGGCGGACGAGCTAGGGTACGCGACTCAGTGCCTCGCCACACGAGAGTCACCCGTCGGTTGTCTTTCTTCAGGATTTTTGCATGAGAAGACTGGGCACGGCGTCTATGCTCGGGTCTGTCCCTATAGCATCGGTAAATCCAACGACTGAGCTCTGTCTGGCGGGTCAGTCCCGTTCACGTCACCTCCCAGGGTCGTTGGTGTTTGGCCTTCTCATGTGATCACCTTAGGATGTTCATTCGGCGGAGGTTGTCTAACCATCTCGCAGGGCCATCACAGCTGTTAAGAATCAAATTTAGTCACAACCCGCCTTGAGGTAGGGCCTCGTGAGTCCCGCGCCGGCTCACAGGTGCCCAGACACACCTCGTCTAGCTCTGCCGTGCAAGCCACGTGTTAGGGCGGGGCTGTACACGCCCCGGGGGTTACACTCAGAAGGAGCCCCACCCACGCACCAGTGGAAGCACCATGCTCCGTGCTGGCAGTCGACACGGTCATGGAGCAGCTATGCCCGTGCAAGTGCAGAAGCGCCATGGTCCGCGCAGGTGATAAACAACTGAGGGTGGCCCCTTGGCCACATCAACCTTAGGGAGCCGCGAGGCTCAGTGTCCGGCCTCTTCGCAACACTTTCCCCTCGAGAATTTCACGTGAGGGGGCTAGGAACAGAGGCTACGCTCAGGTCACACCTAGCGCACGCCACCCTGCCAGGTCTCTCGGACCTGGACCTCGGTGAGGAAAGGTATGGAGGTCTGTTTGTACATCAAGGGGGACTCCTGAGTATCGCGACTCAGGAGCCTAACTCATCACATAGCCCCTCACCCCTTGGTCTCGTCCTGGCGATCTGGACGACCCAACGGCGGCTGAGGTATGCGCGGGAACGAGCCCTGCCGACGCAGAACGCTAAGGTCTACTCTCGCATCTCCTCCTCGCGGGTTGTTTGTATGTCAAGGGGGACTCCTGAGCATCACGACTCAGGAGCCTAACTCGTCACGTAGCCCCTCACCCTTGGTCTCGTCCTGGTGATCCGGACGACCCAACGACGGCTGAGGTATGCATGGGGTCAGGTCTGCCGACACAGAACACCTAACAAGCGGGAAGGAAATCGCAAAACCCTAGCAAATTATTACAACAAACGTTGTCTTTTAAAAAGTGCAGGACACATAAAGTTTTAATTCCTCCATGAGGCACGATGCATGTTGTAGGAAATAAAATGGAGGGAAGCGCTGCCAGCAAGCCTCTTCAGCCTTGGCCGTTGCCATCGACCGCAAGAAGCGCCTCGTCGTCGACAACATCACCGTCACCCGTACCATCGGCTATGGCTATAGGTTCGGCGGCACCATCAGCCGGGGGCGCGGGGTCAATGGCAAGGAACTTCTGTAGTAGGGCCTCCACCTGGTCCTTCATGGCTTCGGCTGTGGCGGTGCAATGCTCCTCGTCCATAGGCTCAAGTAGGGCTCCGAAGTTGGTGCTGGGGTCATGAAGATGGAGGTGGCTGAAGACGCGTGGCATAGCCAAAGTGGAGAGCGCACGGGCCTCTCCTTCCACCATGGGGCTGATCCCAAGGATAACGTCCTCGAGCGCCATGACCAACTAGGGAAGCAGCTCGGCGGGGCCTTCCTCGGCAGTCACCAACGGCTTCTTCAACCCCCTCTCGTAGAGGTCCCGTAGTGCCTCGCGGGACCTCTGCTCAAAAGAATCGATGGCGGCACGATCGATGGCAAGGATTTTTTCCTTGGCCTCCAGTCGAGCTTTCTCCTCCTCTAGCTCCCCCTTCAGCTTCTCCAAGCAGTCGCGCTCCATGGCATGCTCCCGTGCTGATTGCTCCAGCTCGGTGTCGCGACCGGCGACCGTGTCTTCTCGAGCCTTCAGCTCCTCCTCTCGTGATTCGTGCTGGCGGTCCTCGGTGGAACGCTCGCTGCACAGGGTCTCCAGCTCGGCCTCCACCACCCGGCAGCACTCCTTGGCAATTTCAGCATCCTTCAACGCCATGTCGCGGGCGGCCGCAGCTGGTCCGGCAACCTGTTCACCTTCCTGGGAGGCCGCTACGGCATGGCTCCATGCCGCACTGACGGACGCATCGGACCGCATCCATCCCGTGATCAGCTCCAGGCGCCCCGACGCCAGGCGACGGGCGGCGCCTTGGAGGTTGTCGCGAAGATGGGTCAGCACGGAGAGAGCCTCCTCTAGAGCATCAGGCGCGGCAGGAAGAGCCAGGAACTCTGGAGCCTTCAGGACTTCAACAGGCGACCTGAGGGCGAGTGTCTCCGGAGTTGGCTTGGCCGCAGAGATTGCCTCCTCATGAGTTCGGGCCTCTGGGCCTCGGGACGACGACCCCGTCGCAGGAGCACGCAAGTTGGCCCCGTCCTCCTTTGGCGGAGGTGGTGCAACCACGGCAGGCTATGGGGTCTCGGGGATCATGGTCGTCTCCTTCTTCATCATCGCCGGTGTTGGCCTACCCATACAAAAGGGGGGTATTAAGATACAGCAGCAGGAGCAGGAAACAAGGATCAAGGCAGAGCACTTACTGGTCCACGGCGGCACAATACCTCGTCCTCTTCGGGAGCGCCACACCCATAGCCTTCACGGACTCGGGCACCGGCTCACGAGCCCCAGCAGCGGATGATGGCGCGACGCTCGGGCCTGCGGCAGCTTCGATCAATGACAAGGCATAAGTGCGTCCTCGCAGGATCAGTGCCGACCTGCTCTTCTTCGGCACCCCTACTTCAGCTTCTTCAGAGGAGTACCCTGGGACCTCATGGTGACCTCGACGGAGCGCGGCGACTCCCTCACCGGGTGCTCGTTAGTGTCGTCGTCATCAGGGAGGGGGCGGAGGAGATCGTTCTGGCATGGAGGAGAAGTCTCCCCCGCCCCCTCCCAGGTAGCCTCCGAGTTCGACCTCTCCTCTTGGTCAGATTGGCTGGACGACAACGTCACCGGGGAGACTGGGGGCCCGGTAGGCACCAGAGGGATGAACCCGCGCTCGTTGAAGGCAGGAACAGCGGTGGTGATCTTTTCCCCATCTGGGCAGCGGTATAGCTGCAAATGGGTATCCATCCGGCAACCCTGATCCTTCCCGACCAGGATGCGCAGGACCTTGTTCAACTCCTCTTCGGGCAGGTCGTCCGGCTGCAGGTGGAGTACACCTCCCTTGCCCGCGAGCTTCCACAAGGGTCACAAGTGTGCCTAGAGCGGAGCCAGGCACTGCGTCAGAAATTCCTTGACAATCATGGGCGCCGTCAGCGTCTCCGCCTTCGGGTCGTCCGACTTCAGGTCGGCCACCATCTTCTCCATCAACTGCTCCACCCGAGGATCAGTGAGCTTCTCATGATTCCATCCCTCGTGAGGTGCTGGCATCCCGTCGGCAGCACCAGCCGAGGGTAAGAGCGTGAGGCATCCATGAGAACCCACTTGTTCCTGAAGTCTTCTACCTTCTTCCCGGCTCATGAGATCATGTTGCTGCCGTTGGGTGCAATGAAGTTCGCACATCCCGAGCACGGGCGTTCCTTGATCCGGAGGTAGAAGAAATGGCGTAGCAGCCCCACAGACAACATCACCCCCACGAATGCCTCGCAGTAAAAGGCAAAGATCGATAGCAGGAGGACGGAGTTGGGATGAAGATGAAGCGCACGGAGATTGTAATGGCGAAGGACAACATAGAAGAAGTCGAATAAAGGGGGGACCAGCCCCGCAAAGACGATGTGCAAGAAGAAGGGATGGAAGGTACCGCCCAAGGTTTCTGACTTGGCAGAGCCGGCCCGGAGTGTTGTCTCTTCCCCCTCGTTGCTGCTATCTGCCGTCACTAGGAGCGCGGCGGCGAGGTTTTTCTCTGTGACGGTAGGCACGCTCAGGGCAGGATCGAACCAGGAAGGCGAGCGCACGGCCTTCGCCTTGTAGGTGGCCATCGGCTGCGGGCTTGAGGAGAGTTTCGGGGGATCTAGGGCTTTCTGGACGAGAAGGAGAAAGGGGATCTAGAGCAAGAAGAAGGGAAGGCAATGAAAGCTCTGCAACGGGCGCCAACCTTTTTTCAGCCACGAACGGTTACCGAGGCAGCGTGGGGAAGCGGAGGCACCCACGTCCCATCAATCGCCACGCGCCGACCAAGGCCGTGGGCAGTTGGGGCCCGCGGCGCTCTGCACTTGCCCTATGGCTTCGCCTTGAAGCCAAGTTTGAGCGTGCCTTGGGACCCGGGAATACTGTCGGCATCCTGGGAATGGGGGTGCCTAGACTTGCCTGCCTGTGGCCCACGGCGTGGCTCTGACAACGGCCCAGTACGACCCTTCTTCTACAACAACAATCTAAGACCCTTGCGAGGGGCCAAGCCTCGCAAGGCGGACGACACCAAGACCTCCCTAGGGGGCGGCCTCACCAGGATGGCTCCCGTGGGGCGGAGATATCAAGGCAAGATGCACCTCGCGAGGTTCACATTACGTGAGCCATGACGACCAAGGCCAGGCGGGCGCCAGCGGGCACAGTGTACGAGCTTCCCATTTGGTGTCAAGGAGGCAGCCGCAGGCGCGGAGTCCCGAGGAATCAAGCAAAGGTTTCCATATCGGTGCAACAAGACTAAGACCGCCAGGATGACAGGACGGAGGTAATCGCCGAGCCCACCACAGCGTCACCACCACAGCCTTTTGCAGGAGAAAACTACTTTTGTCAGGATAGCTTGTACTAGTTGTCTCCCTTCAAATTTGGCCGTTGTGGAATCCCTTCATGTCGGTGTTCTGGGAGAGGGGGTGCCTATACTTGCCTGCCTGCGGCCCGCGGCGTGGCTCCACCAGTGGCCTGTATGGCCCAGTTTGGCAGCAACAACACAAGACCCTCGCGAGGGGCCAGGCCTCGCGAGCCGGACGACACCAAGACCTCCCTGGGGGCACTCTCGCTAGGCTGGGTCCCGAGGAGTGGAGATATCAAGGCAAGGCGCACCTCGCAAGGTTCGCATGACGTGAGCCATGACGACCAAGGCCAGGCAGGCACAAGTGGGCACAGTGTACCAGTTTCCACTTTGGTGATAAGGAGGCAAGCGCAGGCGCGGGGTCCGAAGGCATCAGACAAAGGTTTCCATATGGGTGGAACAAGACCAAGGTTGCCAGGACGACAGGATGGAGGTCATCGCGGAGCCCACGATAGCGTCACCACCACAGCCTTTGACGGTGAAGACTACTTTTGTCAGGATAACTTGTACTAGTTGTCTCCCTTTAAACATGGTTGTTGTGGGATCCCTTCCAGCCTAACATTTTGGAAGAGGACCGAGGCCACTATAAATAGGACATAGCCACCACCATATAGGGGGAGGATTATTTAGACGACCCTCACAACCACCAGCTCATCGAGCTCAAGAACACCTCACCTCCTGTGGTTGTTCATCCACTGTACTAGTTCACCCTCAACCCCTCGAGGCAATCCACCACAAAGCTGGAGTAGGGTATTACACTGCAAGGTGGCCCGAACCAGGATAAATCTATGTGTCTCTCGTTCTTTGCGTTCGTCGAGCTAGGCTTTGGGATCGTTAGCGAGCGAGCTAGAGAGAGAGTATTCTTCGTGCGCACCCCAGTGTTCGAACCTCTCAAGGGTCTGTATAGCCCTGAATCCGACATTTGGCGCGCCAGGTACGGGTGCGTCAAAGACTCTCTTTCGTCGATCGACTCGCCGCCACTCCATCGTCTCCATGGCAGATGCACGCCGAGCCCGTGCTGAGCGTCGAGGTCCTCTCGCTGCGCGCGTGCCTAGATGGCGCCCATCGGCAGGCCTCCCCGTCGTTCTCCATCACCAGCCGCCAACGTTGTCACCGACCCGGTGGGGAACAAGCAGCAAGCTTCGTCGCAGCATCCCTCCGTGCGGCGGGACGGACGCACCACCACCCCGTCGCTCACTCCGGCCGGCTTGTCCCACGCTCGTCGCGGGCCCGCGGATGCGCAGGCTGCGCTGCTCATGGCGCGTGAGCTCCTGCCCTACCACCCGGTCGACGACCTCTATGAAGACTGGCTGGACCGCATCGCCGAGCTCGTCAGCATCGATGGGTGCTCTCCTACACCGGCCCTCTCGCTGCCTCGTCCACCGCCAGCTGCGGGCGATGTAGCCCATGGAGTGCCTCCGCCACCTCCTCGTCAGGACGTCGCCCTCGGCCCAAGATGCATGGCCCCTCGGCGTGACCCACCGCCCCATGCGCCTGCGCTTGAAGAAGAAAGCTGCCTGGAGGTCCAATGGCCGCAAGAAGGTGCTGCAGCACTCCCTCGACCACCATGTCAAAACCGTGCGCCACCTTCAGCGGTGGAATGTGATCGCCAAGATCAGGCTCCACCTCCATGACGGGCCCCGGTGACCACAGCGGGCTGCCGCGCCTTCACCCTCGAGCTATGTAGCATCGTATGGCCAGGCAAGTTCAAGCCTGATCTGCCTCCACGTTACGACGGCACCCCCGACCCTATAGAGTTCCAGCAGCTCTACGAGCTGAGCATCGAGGCGACCAGCGGCGATGATAAGGTCATGGCGAATTGGTTTCCCATGGCCCTCAAGGACGGGGCACGCTCGTGGCTCCTGAACCTACCCGCGGGATCAATCTCCTCCTAGGGAGAGATGCGCGAGCGTTTCATCGCCAACTTCCAAGGCACTCGTGACAGCCCGCCTGCTGTGGGTGACCTCCAGCGCATCAAACAACAGCCTCGGGAGACCCTGCAGAAGTACACCCAACGCTTCAACATCGTTCGCCTCAAGATTCCCAAGGTTTCTGACGAAGCCATCATCTCGGTGTTCTCCGATGGCGTCCGCAATGTCAAGATGAAGGAGGATCTCTCCATCCACGAGGACTTGGGCATGGCCCTAGAGATGTTCAACATGGCTACAAAGTGCGCGAGGGCTGAGGAGGGGCGCCTCTCGCTCCTCGAGCTCCCAGTTGCCAACCCAGAAGACAAGAAGGCCAAGACCAAGGACGTGAAGCGCAGGGGGGCGGCCGTGCTCGCGGCTTAACCAAATATGAAGCATGGTGTAGCACCCATGATGCGGCTATATCTCCCATGTGTCGAGGCACGACTTAGAGGCATAACCGCATGGTGGTTTAGGCGCAAGTGGGGTAATCTTCACACAATCCCATGTACCGAATAAGAAAGGGATAAAGAGTTGGCTTACAATCGCCACTTCACACAAATACGAGTTAAACATACATCATCCAGAGTACAATCAAGGTCTGACTACAGAACCAAAATAAAAGAAGATAACCCGAAATGCTAGATCCCCGATCGTTCAAACTGGGCTCCACTACTGATCATCCACAAAAGACACAAAACAACGACTAAGATTTTCATCGAGCTCCCACTTGAGCTCGGTTGCGCCACCTGCACTGGTATGATCGGCATCTGCAACTGTTTGGAAGTATCTGTGAGTCACGACGACTCAGCAATCTCACACCCGCGAGATCAAGACTATTTAAGCTTATGGGTAGGAGAAGGTAGTGAGGTGGAGCTGCAGCAAGCACTAAGCATATATGGTGCCTAACATACGCAATATAAGAGCGAGAAGAGAAGCAACGCAGCGGTCGTGAAGCTAGAAGTGAGCAAGAAGTGATCCTGAAACCACTTACGCACAACCATAACACAACAACCATGTTCACTTCCTGGACTCCGCCGAAAAGAGACCATCATGGTTACACACGCGGTTGATGCATTTTAATTAAGTCAAGTGTCAAGTTCTCTACAAACGGACATTAACAAATTCCCATATGCCACATAACCGCGGGCACGGCTCTCGAAAGTTTATACCCTGTAGGGGTGTCCCAACTTATCCCATCACAAGCTCTCACAGTCAACGAAGGATATTCCTTCTCCCGAGAATACCCGACCAGTCTCGGAATCCCGGTTACAAGACATTTCGACAATGGTAAAACAAGAAAAGCAAATCCGCCCGATGTGCCGACAATCCCAATAGGAGCTGCACATATCTCGTTCTCAGGGCACACCGGATAGGTCAAGCTACGAGTAAAACCAGCCCTCAAGTTTCCTCAAGGTGGCCCCGCAGGCTGCCCGGTTCGGACCAACACTTAGAGAAGCACTGGCCAAGGGGGGGTTAAAAATAAAGATGACCCTCGGGTTGGCTGAACCAAGGGAAAGGTATAGGTTGTTAGGCAAATGTAAAACCAAGGTTGGGCCTTGCTAGAGGAGTTTTATTCAAAAAGAACTTTCAAGGGGTTCCCATAACACCCAACCGCGTTAGGAACACAAAATCAAGGAACATAACACCGGTACGACGGAAACTAGGGCGGCAAGAGTGGAACAAAACACTAGGCAAAAGGCCGAGCTTTCCACCCTTTACCAAGTACATAGATACATTAATTAAATAAGAGATATTGTGATATCCCAACATATCCATGTTCCAACATGGAACAAACTTCGGCTTCACCTACAACTAACAACGCTATAAGAGGGGCTGAGCAAAAGCGGTAAGTTAGCCAAACAACGGCTTACTAGGAAGGTGGGTTAGAGGCTTGACATGGCAATATGGGAGGCATGATATAACAAGTGGTAGGTAGTGCGACATAGTGATAGAGCGAACAACTAGCAAGCAAAGATAGAAGGGATTTCAAGGGTATGGTCATCTTGCCTGAGATCCCGCAAGGAAGAAGAACGAGTCCACGAAGAAGACAAACAGACGTAGTTGAACGGATCCTCACAACTCCAAAACAAAACCGAAGCTAACGAGAGAAGAAACCTGGAAAGAAGGAAGCAACACAGTAAACAACCATCACATAAACATGTCATGATTCACAATCAAGTATGATGCATGTCCGGTATAACGAAACATGTCATGGCAAAGGGCACACACAACACTACAAGTTAAGTGGAGCTCAATATGCAACCAGTTGCATATTGACGAAACACCACATGACTTATTTAGTTCTCTCTCGGTTATGTACTCTACAAAATTAAATGTTGTTAAACAAGGCAAGAGGTGAAACATATGAAAACTACCTATCTAGGCAAGTTTAAATGAGGCCAAAAATAAAAAAACAAGTCCGGTAAATCCACATATGCAAAATTTAGAGTTGGTAATGTTCTGTCCTGAAGCATATTTTAGAGTTATTAAACATGCAAAGTAATGCCACCATGTTAAAATATGCATTTTTCTACTCCATTTACATATAAAGTTTATTAAATTTGGAGTTACGGTTATTAAGTTATGAAATAAACCATTTTAACATGGCATTTAGCAAAATATATGCAAACATCATTTTAAACATTTTAAACATGGTGGAAAGTTGCATATTAAGAAACTAGACAAAATTCTAAGCATTTATCATATATGAAACATTTTAATACAATGCACGGTTGGTGAGTTATTAAATGCATGATGTTTGAGGGCTTTTCTGTAAAACTACAATCTCTGGATAAATAGGAAATTCGCTGATAGAAAAAAACAGAAGCGAGTCGAATCTAACTGGCCCAATAGTGCATAGGAGAGGAGTGGGTGCGTCCTCACCCATGGGCCAAGCCCAGCTCGGTGGAAGCAGCAGGCTTGGCAGACCGCAAAGGGGTGCTGGGCCTTGGAGAGGCAAGGAGGCCCACGCATGTGGCGGGCGCTGGCTGGATGTGGGACTGGCATGTCCTCGGTCAACGCAGGCAGGAGGGTCGCGTTCGCTCATCGTCTCGTCCAACTCGAACTGGACAGGGCAGAGCGTGGCTGTCATCGGGAAGAAACAGGACAGCGGCAGCTGGGTGGAGAGGCGGCGGCTTGAGTCGAGGGACCTCCGGCTGAGGGACTTGAGGGGCTCGGGTATGGGAGGTGGTGCAGCAACAGATCTGGGTGGCGGCGATGTTCCCTGAGGAGAAAGATAGATTGGGAATGATAGGCGGCCCTGCTGGTGCTCGTCTTGGCAGGTTCGGGCGGAGGACGAAGCAGCTCCGTGCGGTGGCGCTCGCCGGCGCGGTTTTGGAAATGGCAGGGGAGCAAGGTTGCTCGGGCCTAGCACGAGGAAGCACGGAGGTAGGACGACGCTCGAGCAGCAACGACGGAACTAGGGGAGGTGGCCGAGACGAGCGAATCTGGGCGCGTGGCGGCGTTCTCCGGCGAGGTGGTGCGCAGGCGAAGCTGGAGCAGGCCACGCGAGGTGGTAGAGAAGGCGGGGCGCGGCTGGCTGGGGCCTCGGACCCGAGGAGAGGTAGCCGGCGAGGAGTGCCCTGCTCGAGGTGGTTAACGGGGAAGATGGCGCGTGGTCAAGGAGGTTGTGCCCGTGGTCGCCGGCGTGGAGAACGGCAGCGCAAGGAGACGAGGCCGAACACTCCTTCTCGGGCACGAGCGAGGAGGGGGCCGTGGGCAGAGGATCTCGGGCTCCTGCTGGATTTGGGCAGCGACGATGGTGGTTGGTAGCGAGTGGAGGCCAGGGGTTTTTGGATCGGAGACGCAGCCACTGATTGGATGGGGATGGATCCGAGGTGGGCAATGAGTGCGGCGGCGGCTGCAAGGACAAATCCCTTAGAATTTAGGGTTGGGCAGATTTGGTTAGGGGGTCATTTGCTATAAATAGCATATGGCCTAGAGGGGGCTTGGAACAAATTTGATCATCGGATTGCGATTGAACGATCGAGAATAAAAGGTTAGGGGAGTCCAAATAAGAAAATGGAGATATTTTAGGGTTGTTTGGGGATGATTCAGATCCATCAGTAACGACAATCCGGGTCGGGTTCGGGTGAGTTTCGGACACGCGCGAGGGGTCGATGCACTGTGCAAACAGGGGTTAGGCGAACGAGGTCAAGTGTGTGGTTGGACTGAGAAGAGAGAGGAGGAATGCAACCCGACAACCGTTTCTGTAGACCGAAAACGCCCGACGTTAGACCGGCAACGGTGCCGCTATAGTTATCCGTTGGGCCGCCAAACGAACTCTGATTGCGATGAAATTTGGTAGGCGGTCTACCTACACTATAAGAAGACCGCACGCCAACTTTTGTCCCATTCTAAGAACATTTTCCGGCCACCTATAAAATAATATTTAAGAGGTGCCGCGGGCGCGTGCAAGTGTGTCTGGGCTCATAACAGACAATGGACGAAACTGGGGGAACCCGGACGGATGCATGTTTTGAAAACATGATTCAATGCACATGATGACATGGCAAGATGCAAC
This sequence comes from Triticum aestivum, assembly GCF_018294505.1. Classification (NCBI taxonomy): domain Eukaryota; kingdom Viridiplantae; phylum Streptophyta; class Magnoliopsida; order Poales; family Poaceae; genus Triticum; species Triticum aestivum. The sequence continues at coordinate 288,710,694 of NC_057797.1, read as the reverse complement.
ACGCAAGCGAATGACAAGGCAAGGACAGCGAATAACTTGAAGACACCTGGCACGTCGGATTCTGTCATCATACGTGGCCGCGACCACCCCGAGTCATCCAAGGCCACATGCCTGTTCTGCGCCTTCCACAACGTACATAGACACAACACCGATGACTGTCAGGAGCTCAGGCCCATCCGCGACGGGTGCCTCAGTCGATGCCCCGAGCGCAACAACCGAGGCTATGGTCGAGGAGGAGGTAGAAGTGGAGGACGTTGGGACAACCACGGCCCCAGCCAGGAGTGGTGCAACCAGCCTTGTGAGGACCGTTGGCAATGCCAGCCTCGCGAGGGCGGCTAGAGAGACCAGCCTCGTGAGGACCGCCCTCAGGGAAACGCCAGCCTCCCTCCGCTGCCACCACCACCACCAAGAAGGAACAACAACCACCAGCAAGACGAGGGGGCTGGGGGCTTCCAGGAGCCTCGCGCCATCGCCTGCATCTTGGGTAGCGCTCAGGCCCTAGCCTCCCATTGCATCTTCAAGCAGTTTGCTCGCAAGGTGAACACAGCCCTCCCCGGACTCGAGGCCATGCATCCGCTCAGGTGGTCCAATTGCACCATCACCTTCATCTTGTCTGACCATCTAAAGTGCGCGGCAACCGCCGGCGCCCTCGTGATGATCTACTCTCCCGTCATCAGCAATGTCCTTGTCACCAAGACCCTCATCGATGGCGGTGCAGCTCAATGTTCTTTCAATTGAGACGTTCGACCGCCTCCAAGTGCCATATGATCAGTTGCAGCTCACCAAGACCTTCTCAGGGGTGACCGATGGCTCCACCACCCCGATAGGGCAGATCCGCCTCCTTGTCACCTTCGGCCAACACGACAACTACCGCACCAAGCTCATCAACTTCGACGTCGCCCACATCCTCCTGCCGTACAATGCCATCCTTGGGTATCCGGCCCTGGCCAAGTTCATGGCGGTGACTCACCACGGCTACAACGTCCTCAAGATGCCAGGGAGCCACGACGTCATCATGCTCGCCTGCGAGGAGAAGGATGTGGTGTGCTCCCTTGAGCGCACCTACCAGGCTGCGGCGGCTGAAGACCCAAACAATGAAGGCACCATCTACCCTCCTGAGGAAGTCCCCAAGAAGAAGAAGAAGCTGCTTTGCCAAGGGCCTCAGGAGAGTGGTGTCTCCAGCGGCACCACCTCAGGACTAGCGCCCACGGATGGGGCGCCTCCCTCTCTTGCATAGGAAGGCACGTCCGGCGCCCTCCTCAGGATGGGCTCGGGGGCTCTCTTCTGAAGGGCTCTGACCTAGCCAATGTCATGAGGGAGGTGCTCGAGCGCCACGTGGAGGCATGCTTCACCACACGCTTCCCTCACGAGGGCACTAGGCACAAGGTGCCAGGTGCTCAGGAGTTCATCACCAAGACGACCGAGGACCTTCAAGAGGCGAGAGCCATGCATGGCGACCATCGCCTACCACCTGTTGCGGCTCCTTGTCCTGGCGAGGACAACGAGCTGCGCGTCTGCGTCAACATTCCCAGGCACAATAGAGCCACACCTCAGCAGCACTTCTAGCCTTTGCACGTTGGTCAGTGTGAGGGCCCACCTCACAGCTACGTTCGCATGCCTTTCAGCCTGTCGAGCATGGCTGCCGCCTACCAGCATCGCCTGGGAAGCATCGTGGCTATTCAGGAGGCCAGGTACCACGCGGTCCTGGCGGAGGCAGCGACGGTTCCCCGCGAACCTCCCGAGCCTTCAGAGCCTCCCGAGGTGCAAGACCAAGGTGGCTCGTGAGGAGCAACCCCTTCAGGGCGCATCTTCAGCTACTTCGACACCCCTCCAACAACGGCACCAGGTGACATTTTCCAGTTTATTCAGTTGGGGGTGCCCCTCGGGATGCATCATCCCCATATCGCATGGGCCTGTTCCTGCGGCGCCTATCCCTTTCGCATCTTTAGTTTACCTTGTTGGGGGAGCCCCTCAGGCTGCATCATCCCCAAGTCACATGGGTTCGTCCCTGCGGCATGTATCTTTCTTGTGTCTATCTGGACTAGGTTTATCTCCTTCCGTGACTTACTTTAGGATCATCATATGCCTGTCCGGTACTTCGATACCATGAACGTCGTATGCCCTTGCAAACCCACCCATGACTGCCTCATGATTAAGGACTAGCACGGCGCCTGTGCTCGTGTCTGTCCCTGCAGCGTAGCTAAACCCAATAGGCTGAGCTCTGGCTCGCGGGCCAGCTCTCGTGACATCACCTCCCGTGGCCCTTGGTGCCTTGTTCTCGCATGAGCTAATCATGGGCGAACGAGCCAGGGCGCGCGACCCGGTGCCGCGCCACCATGGGAGCCGCGTGCCGGTTGTCTTTCTTCAGGATTTTTGCATGATAAGATGGGGCACGGTGTTTGTGCTCGGGCCCGTCCCTGCAACGCCGATAAACAAAACGACTGAGCTCTGTCTGGCGGGACGGCCCTGTTCACTTCACCTCCCGGGGTCGTTCGTATCTGGCCTTCTCATGTGATCACCTCAGGAGATTCATTCGGCGCAGGTTGCCTAACCATCTCGCAGGACCACCACAGCTATCAAGAGTCAAATTCAGGTGCAACCTGCCTTGAGGTACGGCCTCGTGAGTCCCGCGCTGGCTCATGAGTGCCTAGACACACCTCATCTAGCCCTGCCGTACAAGCCACGTGCAGGGCGGGGCTATACACGCCCTGGGGGCTCCACTCAGAGGGAGCCCTCACCCACGCACCAGTGGAAGCACCATGCTCTATGCTGGCAGTCGACACAGTCGAGGCGTGGCTATGCCCGTGCAAGTGCGGAAGCGCCATGCTCTGCGCTGGTGATAAACAACTGAGGGCAGCCCAATGGCCGCATCAACCTCGCGGAGCCACCAGGCTCAGTGTCCGGCCTCATCGCAACACTTTCCCCTCGGGAGAGTCACACGAGGGGGCTGGGCACGGGGGCTACGATCAGGTCACGCCTAGCGTACGCCACCCTGCCAGGTCCCTCGGACCTGGTCGTCGCGCATCCCTCCCGAGCGGGACCTCGGCGAGAAAAGGAATGGAGGTCTATTTGCGCGTCAAGGGGTACTCCTGAGCATCACGACTCAGGAGCCTAACTGGTCACGTCGCCCCTCACCCCTTGGTCTCGTCCTGGTGATCCAGACGACCCAACGACAGCTGAGGTACGCGCGGGGTCGGGCCCTGCCGACGCAGAACACTAAGGCCTACTTTTGCATCTCCTTCCTGCGGGCTGTTTGTGCGTCAAGGGGGGACTCCTGAGCATCGCGACTCAGGAGCCTAACTAGTCACGTAGCCTCTCACCCCTTGGCCTCGTCCTGGTGATCCGGACGACCCAACGGCGGCTGAGGTATGCGCGGGGCCGGGCCCTGCCGACGTAGAACATCAAGCAAACGGGAAGGAAATCACGAAATCCTAAGAAATTATTACAAGAAATATTGTTCTTCAAATACCAAACAGAAGTTTTAACGCCCACATGGCAATGTGCATATCGCAGGAAAGTAAAAATGGAAAGGAGCACCGCCAGCAGGCCTTCTCTTCAGCCTTAGGCACTGCCTTCAGGGAGTGCCCCGTCGTCGACAACGTTGTCGTCGCCCGTGTCGTCGCCCGTGGCCGTAGGATCGGCAGCACCATCAGCTAGAGGCGCAGGGTCGATGGCGAGGAACTTCTCCAGCAGGGCCTCCACTAGGTCCTTCACATCGTTGGTAGCGGGTGCGCAGTGCTCCTCGTCCATAGGCTCAAGCAGAGCTGCAAGGTCGGCGCTCGGGTCGCGAAGATGGAGGTGGCTGAAGATGCGCGTCATAGCCGAGGAGGAGAGCGCGCGGGCTTCCCCTTCCACCATGGTGCCGACTCCATTGGCAACGGCCTCAAGTGCCACGACAAGCTGGGGGAGCAGCTCGGCAGGGCCCTCCTCAGCAGTCCCAATGGCTTCTTCAACCCCCTTCTGTAGATATCTCACAATGCCTTGCGGGACCTCTTCTCAAGGGAATCAAAGGCAGCACGATCAACGGCAAGGATGTTAGCCTTGGCCTCCAGCAGGGCCTTCTCCCCCTCCACCTCCTTCTTCAACTTCTCTAGGCGATCGCGCTCCGCGGCCTGCACCCGCACCAACTGCTCCAGCTCGGTGTTGCGGCCGGCGACCGCGTCTTCTCGAGCCTTCAGCTTCTCCTCCCATGCCTCGCGCTGGCGAGCCTCGGAAGCGCGTTCGTTGCGCAGGGTCTCCAGCTCGGCCTCCGCCGCCCGGCAGCGCTCCTTGGCGGCCTCGACATCTTTCAATGCCACCTCACGGGCGGCTGCGCCCAGGTCGGCGGCCTGTTTACCCTTCTCAGAAGCTGCCATGGCCTGACCCCATGCCACCCTCACATACGCATCAGATCGTAGCCACCCTGAGACCAACTCCAGTCACCCCGACGCCAGCCGACTGTCAGCACCCTGAAGGTCATTGCAAAGCTGGGTCAGCGCGAGAAGGGTGTCCTCCAGGGCATCAGGAAAAGCAGGGGGACACGGCCTAGCGGTGCAACGGAAGGGGGAAGAGACGGCATCGGCACTAAGGTGTGCAGATTAGCGGCAACAGAAGGAGCTGGGGGATCCTGAGCCTTCGCGAGCTTAGTAGGTGAGCTAGGGGCGGAAGCCTCAGGAGGCAGCTTGGCTCCAGAGATCGCCTTCTCCTATGGACGGACTTCTGGATCTCGCGAGGATGACCCGGACGCTGAGGCTCGGGAGCCGTCGCCATCCCTCCGTGCTGGAGGAGCCACGGCAGCGGCAGGCTGCTGGGCCTCAGGGGTTGTCGTCTCCCCCTTCTTCTTCTTCACCACTGACGTTGGCCTAATAGTGTAAGGGGAAGGCGTCAAGAAACTATGGCAAAAACAGGAACGAAGGATCAGGGTGGAGTGCTTACTGGTCCGTGGTGGCGTACTCCCTCACCCTCTTTTGGAGCACCATGCCCGAAGGCTTCGTGGGCCGAGACACCGACACGCGAGCCCCAGGGGCAGACAAGGGTATAGAGGCCGAACCCTCAGCAGCGTCGGCCGACGATAAAGCGAAGGCATCGCCTCGGGAGATTAACACCGATCTGCTCTTCTTGAGGACCCCGGCCTGCGGCTTCTTCACGGGGGTGCCCCTGGACCTCGTGGTGACCCTAACAGGGTTCGGCGACTCCCTCACCGAATGCTCACCAGCCTCGTCGTCGTTAGGGAGGGTGTGGAGGAGATCTCCAGGCGCGGAGGAGAAGTCTCCCCCGCCCCCACCCGGGTTGTCTCCGAGTCCGACACCCCCTCCTGGCCAGGCTCGCCGAAGGACACCACCACCGAGGCCCCGGTGGGCATCGGGGGCTTGAGCCCACGTTCGTTGAAGACAGGCATGGCGGCGTCGATCTTCGCCCCATCCGAGCGGCGGTACAGCGGAAGATGGGTATCAGGCAGGTACCCTTGATCCTCCGCGACCAGTTGGCGGAGGACCTTGTCCAGCTCCTTGTCAGACAAGGCATCCGGGCGCAGGCGGACGTCGCCTCCCTTGTCCGAGAGCTTCCAAAGGGGCGCGAGCGTGCCTAGAGCGGAGCCAGGCACTGCGCCAGGAACTCCTTGACCATCATCGCCCCCGTCAGCTTCTCCGCCTTTTGGGTCACCAGGCTTCAGTTCGGCCGCCATCTTCCCCAACATGTGCTCCTCCCGCGGGTCGGTGAGCTTCGCGTAATTCCACCCCTCATGAGGCACTGGCATCCCCATCGGTAGCACCAGCCGAGGGTAAGGGCACTTGGTGTCCATGAGGACCCACTTGTTCCGGAAGACCTCCACCTTATGTCGACGCTCTTGCCACGGGGGTCCCCATACTTGCCTGCCCGCGGCCCACGGCGTGGTGCTGCAAGTGGGACCATATGGCCCATCTTCACCAACAAGCATTCAAGACCCTCGGGAGGGGCCAAGCCTCGCGAGACGGACGACACAAGACCTCCTCAGGAGCGGCCTCACCAGGCTGGCTCGCGAGGGGTGGAGAGATCAAGGCCGGGCAAACCTCGCATGGTTACAATGACATGAGCCATGACAATCGAGGCCAGGCGGGTGCCAGGCGAGCGCTGGCGCTCACAGTGTCCTTGTTTCCTCTTTGGTACTAAGAAAGCAAGCGCAGACGAAGAGTACCGAGGCGTCAAGCAAAGATTTCCATATTGGTGCAATGAGACCAAGACCAGCAGGACGGCAGGACGGAGATCACCGTGGAGCTCAAGACGGCGTCACCACTAGAGCCTTTGGCACGCGAAGACTGCTTTTGTCAGGATAAATTGTACTAGTTGTCCCCTTTCAAATTGGTTGTTGTTGGCTCCCCTCCTGCTCAATATTTGGGAAGAGGACCCGAGCCTCTATAAATAGGATTAGCCACCACTATAGGGAGGCAAGCTGATAGAGATCTAGATCCACACACCAACCAAGCACAAGAACACCTCACCTCACGAGGCTGTTCTTTCTTTTGTACTATTCATTATCAGCCCAAGAGGCAATCCACCACACCACAATGGAGTAGGGTATTACACTGCAACAGTGGCCCAAACTAGTATAAATCTTGTGTCTTTTGTGTTGAGAGTTCGTCGAGCTAGCCTTAGAGATCGCGAAGTGCTTGAGGCCGTGACCGGTGAGGGAGAGATCTTCACGCACACCCCAGTGTTCGAACCTTAAGGGTTTTGCCGGAACCCGAAATCCGACATTTGGCGCGCCAGGTAGGGGTGTGCCGGAGCTTTCCTTCCATCAATTCGCGCTCCACCATCTTCACGCCCATTCTCCATGGCTAGCGCCGCCCTTCCGGCTAGATCTGTAGGTGCCCACAATGGCGCACGGGGGCTCCAAGCCCTTGCTCCCGCCCTGCGGCAGTTGCAGTGGCCACCCAAGTTCAAGACGGATATGACGCCACGCTACGACGACGCGGCGGATCCGTCGGCTTTCCTACTGGCGTATGAGGAGGCCGTCCTTAAGGTCGGGGGCGACGACAAGGTCATGTCCAACTGGCTTCCCATGGCCCTCACAGGTGCACCGCGCGCCTGGCTGCTCAACCTCCCTGGATCCATGGTGTGGTCCTGGGAGGAGTTGCGCGGCATCTTCGTTGCGCGCTACGTAGCACCGACGCACCACACGGTTGTGGCCCTCCTCGACGACTCGCAAACGCCGCCCTCGGATCGTCACGTCAAGCCGTTCTTTCGCCAGATCGGCGCCACTTTCAAGTGCCCGGGGGCTCCGCCGGGCTGGGCCGCGCCTGAGGCCGACCTCACCTTCGACTCAGGGGATCATGCCGCCTCCACCGTCGGCTCGGGTGTGCTCCCAATGCTTTGCACACCCACCATCTGCCATGTGTCCATCACCAAGACGCTCGTCGATGGCAGCGCCGGCCTCAACATGCTCTCCATCGAGGCCTTCAGCCTTCTTCATGTACCGCTCGAGTGGCTCTGCCCTAGGAAGCCTTTCTCAGGGGTTGGTGGAGGCTCCGCCCACTCCCTGGGGCAGATCCGTCTCCCCGTGACCTTCGGCACACGCGACAACTACCGCACCGAGCTCATCGACTTTGACATCACCCACATCGGCCTCCTGTACAATGCCATCCTCGGGTACCCGGCCCTGGTTCAGTTCATGGCGGCGACCCATCCGGCCTACAACCTCATGAAGATGCCCGGGAGCAAGAGTGTCCTCCAGTAGTTGGGGACACTAAGGAAGCCTTGATGACACTCAAGCTCGCCCTCAAGACTGTCACAACAGCGCAGCCCGCCGACGCGGATACCTCCAAGGCCATGGGAGCCACACCAACCAAGAGGAAGCAGTTTTTCACTCAGGACAAGGCAGAAACCAAGCAAGTACCAGTCGAGGAGGACAGATCCTCGGGGGTAACCTTTACCATAGGCGCCAACCTCGAGCCTGGTTAGGAGGAGGCGCTGGTGAAGTTCTTGCGCGCGAACAAGGAAGTGTTCGCTTGGGATCACGATCAGCTGGTAGGGGTCCCGAGAGGGGTGAAACAGCACCACCTGAAGGTGTGCCCCAACATACGCCCCGTAAAGCAGAAGGCGAGGTGACAGTCCACAGTGAAGCAAGGTTTCATCGTCCAAGAGACCTGCAAGTTGGAAGCTGCGGGTGTCATTCGTGAGGTTCGGTACCCCGAGTGGCAGGCAAACCCCGTCGTCGTCCCCAAGAAAGACGGGAAGGAGCGGGTGTGCATCGACTTCACCAACCTCAACAAGGCATGCCCCCAAGATCCATTCCCCCTTCCACGTATCGACCAGATCGTCGACTCCACTGTAGAATGCGACTTGTTGTGCTTCCTGGATGCATTCTCAGGATATCACCAGATCAAGATGGCGATAGAAGATGTGGAAAAAGATAGCCTTCCTGGGCCTGTGTGGGGTGTACAGCTACACTTGCATGCCTTTCGGACTGCGCAACACAGGCGCAACCTTCCAGCGGCTCATGCACATCGCCTTGGGTCAGCAGCTCGGGAGGAACGGTGAAGCCTACGTTGACGACATCGTGGTGAAGTCTCGGGAGGCGAGGACCTTGATCCAAGACATGGAGGAAACCTTTGAAAGCCTCCGCTAGGTGGACTTGTGGCTCAACCCGGAGAAGTGAGTGTTTGGCGTCCCTTCCGACAAGCTGTTGGGCTTCTGTCGGTGTCAAAACCGGCGGATCTCAGGTAGGGGGCCCCGAACTGTGCATCTAGGCAGATGGTAACAGGAGACAGGGGACACGATGTTTTTACCCAGGTTCGGGCCCTCTCGATGGAGGTAAAACCCTACTGCTGCTTGATTGATCTTGATGATATGATTATTACAAGAGTTGATCTACCACGAGATCGAAGAGGCTAAACCCTAGAAGCTAGCCTATGGTATCATTGTTGTTCTTGGTCCTATGAACTAAACCCTCCGGTTTATATAGACACCGGAGGGGGCTAGGGTTACACAGAGTCGGTTACAAGGAAGGAGATCTATATATCCATATTGCCAAGATTGCCTTCCACGCCAAGGAGAGTCCCATTCGGACATGTGACAAAGTATTCAATCTTGTATCTTCATAGTCCAACAGTCCAGCCAAAGGATATAATCCGGTTGTCCGGATACCCCCTAATCCAGGACTCCCGCAGTAGCCCCTGAACCATGATTCAATGACGATGAGTCCAGCGCGCACATTGTATTCGGCATTGCAAGGCGGGTTCCTCCTCCGAATATTTCATAGAAGATTTTGAACACGAGGATCGTGTCAGACTCTGCAAAACAAGTTCCACATACAACCGTAGAGAGAATAATATTTCACAAATCTAATCTGCCGACGCATTCCACAGTGTGACATCATACCACAGCTAGGTCACCATTCGAATCGTTTTTCACAACCAACCTCAGCATGTTTTGCGAGGCGGTTTCCTTGGCACGTCTTGTCGAAGCAGAGATCGTGTCCCCTTATTACGGGATTCCCATCAATACGGACATGGGTAACCCAACCGCGCCATCAATTACGACGCTTAGGGGATAAGAGAGTTTTACCAGGCTGGTGGGGGTGCATAGTTTCGTCCGCCCTTATAAAGGGATAAGGGTTCACCTTTTTCTACCCATGCCTTCTTCCTCCTTGATCATCTATTCTCGCGCACTCGAGCTCCAGCGCCCAAGTCCACATCCTTCTCCTCAACCCTCTCCAAACATGTCTGGAGCGGGAGGCAAGTGGATGGTCTCCTCCGTTACAGAGGGAGACATCAAAAAGTTGTGCGGGGCCAGATACTTAGCCGTGGGTATTGCGCACGGGCTGCCAGCCGCGGGGCAGATCATCCCTACCCCGGAACCTTACAAAAGGGTGGTTTTCCTCACCCACTTTGTCCGCGGACTGGGGTTTCCCCTCCATCCATTCGTCCGTGGCCTTATGTTCTATTATGGGCTGGACTTCCATGATCTAGCTCCGAATTTCATCCTCAACATCTCGGCGTTCATCGTCGTGTGCGAGGCTTCCCTCCGTGTTCGGCCCCACTTCGGCCTGTGGCTGAAGACCTTCAACATCAAACCGAAGGTAGTAGGCGGCCAACAAGCGGAATGCGGCAGAGCCATGGTGCGAAAAATGCCTAACGTTACATGGCTCGAGGGCTCCTATGTGGAGACCATAAAGGGGTGGCAATCGGGATGGTTCTACATCACCGAGCCGCGCGACACCAACTGGGTGGTGGCCCCCGAGTTTCGATCCAGAATCCCCACGCGGCTCACTTCCTGGAAGGAGAAGGACCTGTCTTGGGGCTCATCGGTGGAGCTGGACGGACTCCAGAAGTATCTGTAACACCCCGAGACCGATGTGCCAGGTGTCGTGCAGTTATTCATTGTTGTTTCCTTGTCATTGCTTGCGTGTCATGCATTTGCATATCATGTCATCATGTGCATTTCATTTGCATACATGTTCGCCTCATGCATCCGAGCCTTTTCCCCGTTGTCCGTTTTGCATTCCGGCGCTTCGTTCTCCTCCGGTGGACATTTCTACCTTTCTTTCGTGTGTGGGGATTAAACATTTCCGGATTGGACCGAGACTTGCCAAGCGGCCTTGGTTTACTACCGGTAGACCGCCTGTCAAGTTTTGTATCATTTGGACTTCCTTTGATACTCCAACGGTTAACCGAGGGACCGAAAAGGCCTCGTGTGTGTTGCAGCCCAACACCCTTCCAATTTGGCCCAAAACCCACCTAAGCCTTCTCCATCTTCTATACCGTTCGATCACGATCGCGTGGCCGAAAACCGCACCTCATTTGGACTCTCCTAGCTCCCCCTATGCCTATTTAAAGGCCTCTCCCCGAAAATCCGGATCTTCCCCCGTCCTAACCCTAAAATCGTCTCCGCGCCGGCCGGACACGTCCGTCCGGGCTGGACATCGCCGCCCCCCCCAACCGGGATCCGCCACGTGGCAGGACACCGCCGCCACCGCCCGAGGCCCGCGGAGCCCGGTCCGGGCCCCCGCGGCCCAT